>NC_050452.1:88091854-88261854 GCF_903995425.1 Onychomys torridus | reverse complement strand
CATCCGTATGAAGTATTTTGATCATAACTACTTCACATTACTGTCTATGTCCTTCTCCTCGCCCTCCTCCCACTGACTGGCCTTCCTCCGTCCATCTAGTCTCCTTCTTTCACATTTGTTTGTGTGTGCGTGTGAACCACTGAGCTTAATTAGGTTAGTTAATGTACAGAAGCTTAGGCGAGGTAGCACTTATAGGAACATGGGCGACTTACCCGTGGTTATATGATTGAAGAAGATGTCTGTCTCTCTGCTGCCCGGGCAAAGATCCTCAGAGAGGGGCGGGGCCTCATGGATCCCTCCCCTGTCCATGACAGAATGTTGGCAGGTCCAATCTTACACAGGTACTCACAGCTGCTGAGAGTTCAAGAGCGTGTCAGCCACGTCCTTCCCACAAGACCCTACTGCACAGCGCTCTGCCCCTTCTATCTGCCACACGTCTACGCCTTCCTCTGAGACTTCGAAAAGGTGGTACAGATGTCCCACTCAGGCCTAAGCATTCTGTGGTCTTTTTATTCTCAGCACTTAATCAGTTATGAGTCTCTGCCATAGCTGCTGCCCATCACAAAAAAAAAAAAAAAAAAAAAAAAAAAAAAAAAAGAAGTTTCTCTGGCCAAAGTTGATGACAGAAGTATTAATTAATGGGCATAACCATAAATGTTTGGAAAGCAATATAAAATCAGATCACTTTCTATGATGCAAACCTATGTCTGTAACCTGTTCTACCAAAGGCCAACCTTGGGTGGGGGGGGAGATTACAGAACCACGAACCTAGTCAAATCCCAACTCTCTGTGTACACGGCCTGCATGGTGTGGGCAAGTAATTTTAACCTGGTGGGACTCGCTTTCCTCAAGAGTTAAAACAGGCCTTAAAGTAGAGGCTTCCTCTAGCTATTATAACGGTTATTATAAAGAGTAAGTGTGTAGAACCGTTTGTGCCGCACAGTAAACACACGTGTACTCACAATCATTACTTCAGACAACTTCCAATCAGTAACTAAGACGACATATTTTCTTGACAATCACACTGATGAACAATTAATTAGGCTATGTCTCCTTATCACTTCCGTTGATGTACCCACGCGGTGCCCCTTTTATTGCTTTTGTTCCTTCCACTCCCATTTTCCGTTGAAAAGAGATTTTAATTTGGCTTTCTTCGAAATCCCATCCCTGCATCTCCCACTCCGACAGCTGGTCAGGCCTGTTGTCCATGCTGCTTTACCTGCTGTTATAGCTTGCTGTCAGGAGACAAGAAGCTGACTATTATAGAAAGATGTGTGCTTGTCACTATTGGCGTGGCAGACCCTGCTGTGCCAACTGACCTGGAAATGGTAAGATCGGGGAGTCCGTCACACTCAGAGCTCTCAGGGTGGTACATAACAAGTTAAAAGTCAATTTTGATAATTTTTCCTGACACTATGGATTTTCTATAGAAAAAAAAATTGAAATTTTAAGACTCGAGTTCCTTTTTTATAACTTAGGCTAGTTTTTTTGTTTTGTTTTGTTTTGTTTTTGTTTTTGAAGTAGTAGAGAATACGACAGCATGCCAACTCCTGATCCACTTCAGCCAGCAACTCATAACCCAGTTAGCAGTACTTCTCACGCACCTTAAAGCTCTCGACTGTGGGTGTGGGTTGCTGAGCAAGTATAGCCCATAACCCACCTCCCAGTATTCTACTTTACCAGTGACTTTGTCCCTTCGTTTTCAGATGCTACCCATTATTGTGGCACCACTTGGAGCTCAGGTAAGGTATTGTTAAACAGGCTATGTTTTTTCAACTGCACGTGTGCAGAACACGTCTCTTGTCTCAATTCACTGATCAGGCACCAGGATTCTAACTCACTTTGCACTGTGTTAGCACTGAGAATATCAATTTCTAACACCTACCTAGCCCTGGCTGGCTGGCAGGTGCAGGTCTGAGTTCTTCATGGTACCATTTCAGTTAACAGTGACACAATCTCTTGTAGACATCATCATTACATCCACTCTGAAAATGAGTGAGATACGGTTACTCCTCCAGCTACACCCTCAGCAAATGAAGCAGCCAATTACCTCCTAAACTACACTGCCAAGAAAGAAATAACTTAATGGGATTAATGTGGTGACCATGATGCAGGGAATTTATTTTTTAAACTTAAATCTATTTCAGCCATGTGTGTTTATCCCAAAACCTCAACCCCTTTTTTCTTTCTTCTCTTCCTATTTGTTTTTACAAAAGTTACTCTTGAGCTCACTGATAAAATTACCAAGGACCAAGGTCAGTACCAGCATTAGCATCAGATGGCAGCTCCATTCCTAAAAAATCAGAGGCGAATATTAGTGTGAAATCCCTATCAATCCTTTGTATTTAAACAGGCATCTATATAGCTTATTAGGATGTCCTTGAATTTGCAATCCTCTTGCCTCAACCTCTACAGTACTGGGATCACAGGAGTGTGTCATTCACTACACCCACCCACTCCTACTGTCTTTTTATTCCATATCTTGATACTACATCTCAAGAAAAGAAATTCTGAAGTGCAGCAAAGATTTAGGTACCACATACTCCTTAAGTAATATTTGTAGTGTATAAAAATATAGCTAAACCTTAAATTTAAGACCAAACCAAAAAAGAAAAATTCAATGAACTACAACATAACCATAAATAAATACTACATAGCCATTTAAAATTACATTTATTGAAGTTTGGCAGTAACACAGCTAAGGGGTTGTTATGGAATGCTAAGAGAAAAGGAAAGGTGAAAAACTATATAAATGACAGTTTCCATTACATGAAGAATAAATTTGTAGAAAACACCTGGAAAGACCATTAGATGTAAACCATAAGATTATTTTTTCTGTTGCTTTCTGTATTTTCCAGGCTCTTCTTTCCAATGTATATCTATCACCTAATAATATATATATATATATGTATATGTTTATGTATAGTTTTCAAAGGTAAATCACATTATTCAATAATAAACATGAGCAGTCTCAAATCACCTGCTGACATGACTTTTGTGATGCAGATAACAGACCATTTAATTTCTTTGTAATACTTAAAAGTATTTGAAGTTTTTGAGTTATATTATATACAATGCATTGAATATAATGAAACTTCTCTAATTGCTTCTGTTTGTCATTTTGCTTTTAGGGTACTCTCCTAAGCTCAGAGGAATTGGTAAAAAGAAAATCTTTTAAGTCACTACCACTGTAAATTCTTCTCACTTCTCCCAGTGTCCTCTGCCCTTCCGGTTCTTTTGATCACATTCCCTCCCCTACATCTCCTATAACAAACTGCATTTTTATAGCTCCTTGAATTTGATTATTCTACCTCAGCTAAAGATTTCTGTCATCTTGATCCTACCACTTTCCATTCTTTAACTTTGCATTATCTTTCTATCTATTGCTATCAGACTCAGTAGGAACCCAGAAGGCCATTGAACACTTATAAACTTTATTTTGATTGACTTAAACTTCATATTGAAGATTATACACTAGTCTATAGATGTAGAAGCAGAGCAATATAAATATTGACTCTGCAGGAGGGATTAAATCTGTTGTACTTTCCATTTTATAAGTTTTTTTCTATATTCTGGTAGTAATGAATGAATTCTTTCCTATAAACACAAATAACTGAAGGATAGGAATTAAAATTTTTATTGCCATCACTCATAATTACTATGCACTTATGCACACGTCATGTTTAGCAGCATCTATTTGGACTACTATGGTATCTAAACATGACAACAGAAGTAAGTGATTGAGGTAGTACATAGAACACAGTGTTAAAATGGTTTTTATATCATGAAAAGGGTATGTATTATATTTTCTATACCACCCTAAATAATAATCCAGTCATGGATTGCCCTCTTTTTTGCCAGCACTGACACATGAACATTCACATCTTCCTGCTGTTGGGCACTCTCATCTAACAAGTACCTTAAGTCTCTCGTTTCAGCCCACACTCTACAAAGAATGTACCCATGACAGAATTATGCAGATAAACTGAGGCTCAGCAAGCTTAAGTAAGTTGTCTCAAAGGCAAAAAAAAAAAAAAAAAAAAAAAAAAAAAAAATCTATAGCCACAGCATGTATCCATTTACAATCTTTTCTGTTAATCATAATTTCCATGTTTCAAAACCACATGCCATGATCCTCATGAAATCTTCTATGTTGTAATCTGCCTGTCTCACCTAGCAGGGATCTGGCCCTGCCTTCAGGAACTCTTAAATCTGAGAGAATGTTTCCCTACCTACCTACGGTCCTGCCATTGAGATCACCTCCGGATGACTTTGAGAACTAGCTTAAATTCAAATTACCAGGATCTAACCATGGAAGCCTCTGAAAAAGCAGTGTTCCTTCAGTAATCTCAGAAACTACCCAGGCAGCTCAGTGCCAAGAGAGCTTGGACAGAATACAGCGATGCCCTTGAAAAGTATGATAAAGGAAGTTTAACAGGATTCAAGCTGTCAAGACAATGTCTGGTTAATCAACTTGCATTAATTTTTCCATTAACTTGTAGTCTCAAATTTTTATGGGAAAAAAAAAAAAAGATTGTATTTTAGGTCAAGGACAGATAGCGTTTATCAATGCCTTATAGATTTTCTTCCTGAGCACTGTCTCCAGACATGCTTCACAACTCTGGGCTGTCCTTTTGTTATGGCTGGC
This sequence comes from Onychomys torridus, assembly GCF_903995425.1. Taxonomy (NCBI): domain Eukaryota; kingdom Metazoa; phylum Chordata; class Mammalia; order Rodentia; family Cricetidae; genus Onychomys; species Onychomys torridus. The sequence continues at coordinate 88,257,206 of NC_050452.1, read as the reverse complement.
TTGCATTTCTAGTCCCTTTTTGAGGAAAAGGAGGCCCAGATAAGAATCCCAGCACTAAAACCTGCAACGGACTTGGCCCTGACAAGGGCCCGTTTCTGATGAATGTCGGGTCTTTGTGATTTTTCTCTGACTTTAGCCTCTCACTTCTGCCTTTCCGATCCCACCCTGCTGTCCTCCGAAGAAAAAAAGATTAACCTTGTTTAAATTAGTTCTTTTTTTTTTTTCTTTTCTGTTTCCTTCCCTATTCTAGCCACTAGCCTCACAAATGTTCACAGGCCTCCTTATCCACCCCTTGTTCCCTGGAGGCATTCTGCCCTCCAGTCAGACAGGGGTTAAACCAGATGTACAAAAGGGAGTTCTTCCTACCAGACAGGCAGGAGCAAGCCCTGCTGTACAGGGAACCACCCAGGGCCAAGTCACAACTCCTGGTGTCACAGATGATGACGACTATGAAACCAGCACCCCTGTAGGCATGAGAAGGGGCACACACACCACGGATGGAACCACTCTAGACCCACCGAACAGTAAGTTGTCCATGCTCATCACCAAGAAGGTCATCTGCAGAGTGGCAGAGAGGAGTTCTTTGCCTTTGCACTGACAAATAACAGATCTCAGTAGAGGCTAGGAGCCTTCTTCACAGCATCGAGACACAGGAAGGAACAGTTTACTAGGCTACCAATGCAATGGTGTCAACCCTAGAAGAAGACAGTCAGTTGCTAACTTCCACAACACACACAATCACACGCACACACGCATGCACGCACGCACATAGGGCCTGTAACCAATTTGGAATGAGTCCTAGAATTTCTAACCATAATATTACAAGAAGCCACTGATAATAGTCTGAAATTAACACAGTGGGTACACACTCATCTGTATTCCCTCCATCGTGTGTAAACACAGTATGCTTTTACCTGCATCTAAAATCACTGTGTTTTTCTCCTAGGAATTCAGTAAGCTGCTTCAGATCTCCTTGGCTAAACCACATCCCATTTGGAGGTTACATGTGAATCATCTTCATTAGTCACATGAAGGAAAAGACTGAGACACAGTGAAAGGTCTCGGGAGGTAGAAATTATTAGTTTATCTGAGACTTTTCTTGAAATTTCAGGAGATATATTGAATGAAGAGAATGCCAAGTTCAAAAAAAATCATTAAATAGATCAATTTGTCTTTGAAATACTTCATGTGCTACTTCAAATCTGAAAGATGTGTATATTAAAATATATTTTGAAAACTGACTTTTTTCTCCTTTGGGGCTGGAAGAAAGTTGGATGCCTTCAGAAACTGCATTACCTCAGCATGTCTTCATGATTTTAAGCCTAGAACTTCCTTTGGAAGTGTGAAGTGTTTCCACCAAGGAAGAAGATAGTCTGTGATGTGGGGATAAACTCTGGCCTATTCAAAACCACCTTACAACATGCTTCCAGAAGAAGGAAATTTAATTTTCAATAAGCAAACTGTTGTGTTATTGCAAACAACAGAAACAAACTGGTGCTGGCACATGAGCAGCTTAGAGTCAAAGCTGTGGGATGGCGGCATTTGGCGTTTAACGCGGAATAGCTGAGAATAGAAAACAACACTGATACAAAAGCAATCACCCAAACAGACCAGTATGAGACTCTTGTCCTAGCCACCTAAAAGACAGAATTTAATCTGGTTAAATGTATAACTCAAACAATTGCATTCACACAGGTTGAAATTAAGCTCTCACCTCCCATGTTGTGGAATATTTTGATCACACTGTGACATTTCCAAGACTGTCAATAAACTTTACTTTGAATCAGAAGGCAAAGCTAGCTACTAGCTGACCAGAATTAGCCACAGGGGTTCTTGAGGACCCAGGACATATGGACTCAGGAAGTAATAGGGAGGGATTTAGAAAGATTTGGGGCTTTTTGGATTGAGGAAGATGAGAAAGAGAGAGAGGAGGTCACTGATTGTTTCGCCAATGCTTCTCTGATCAATCAGGTTTTGACCCTAATACTCCTGAGTTTTACTTAATAATCAAACAATATAAATAACTACTTCACCCCTACCCCCCATGGATAGGCTAATAGCTTTTCTCAGGATGTATATCTGGCCCCATCAATATACAATAGACCTAAATAAACACCATGAGATTTATTCCATCCCAAGTCCTTCAGTGATTAAAGATTTATCATCAGCATGTCATATCTACAGAATCTCAAACATGCATATGAATTGTCATTTTTGGTGGTCCAACTTTCTTAAAAAATCAGCAAGAAGAATGGTTTTAGTCTTGAAATCTCCTCATGTTTGACATATCAAAAGATGTTATGATTCTTTCATCTGCTTCTGCATTGAATGTTGGAAATTTTTCACAGGGTAAGATTCAGACAGGTAGAGTAAAAACGTAAAATAACACTTGAATGCTATTACAAAAATAGATTTACTTTGCCAATACATCCAAAGGATCACAGAGACCTTCCAGTGATCCTCAGATCAAATATGGAGAACAACTTTGAGTAATGTCACATCTGTTTACCTTTATCCTCTTCAGGTTACATATTTTGATCTTCACATACAGAAATTCCTACTGTTTGTTTTACTATCACAAATGTATGACCTGACATAGTAATTCTGATAAAAATCAATTTCATTCAATCCCTACCCCAAAATTAAAAATTGCAATAAACTTAATTGTAAATGCTGCATATCAAATATATTGCTGAGTGGAATGACTTTTCCTGATAAATGAGGCATTCGTGAAAACTGAAACTTGCGTTACTAATTTTACCATCTGAAGTAAAAACTAGTCTCTGGTTTCAAATGTTTAGACATTCATTTCCCTTCTGTTAATGACATAAATGCCTACTTTTGCCAAACACCATCAAACCCAGTCACATAGAGATACCAACTTTGGCCTTTCACTTGGAAGGTCTCAGTACTTGGCGCACAAAAACAGCAAGTAACAACTGAAGCATTCCTAGAAGCCATTTCTGAATGTAACAACCAGAATTAACTATTCGCAAACCACAGAAATATACTCCACTAAGCCTAAACTAAATGTATCCCCAATTAATTTTCCTTAGGCACATCCAAAAAATACCTATGACCACACCAATGCCATCTGAAGCAAGTCATAGTAAGACAAAGATAACTCTAAGTGGACAGAAGCCATAACTATCTGTGGTTAAACCAACTTAACTGTATCCTGGTGGCAGCCTGCAATTCCAGGCAATAAGGAGGCTGAAGCAGGAGGATCACAAGCCCAAGTGCTGCCACAGCTATAGAGAGAGGTCAAGGCCAACCTGGTCAACTTAGTTAAACCTTCTCACAATAGAAATACGAAAAGGACTAGTGGGCTAGGAGCACAGAGGTTAAAGTGCTTGCCATCACATACAGTGCAAGATTTCAGATTCCCAGAGTCCAGTATAAAATGCTGGTGGGCCTGGTGGCCTCCCGTAAGTCCAGCCTCAGAAGATAGAGACAGGGTTCCCTAGAGCAAGATGGATACCAAAACAAGCCCCGTGGGAAAGCTCTGGGTTTAACTGAGAGTCCCTGCCCTATTGGATAAGATGACAAATCAATCAACAATGATTCCCAACAACTTCAGGTTTCTACAATCATATACACACCCACCTACACATGCAAAAAAAAAAAAAAATGCATAAACACACACACAAAAAAAAAAACTGGAAAAGTGGGAAAATGGGCTGGGTATTTAATTCAGTGGTGGAATGTGCTTGCCTAGCACAGGAGAGGTCCAGGTTCAGTCCTCAGTTATGAATAAAACATAGATAAGGTTACTTTCGCAAAAGCTACAGAGACACAAGGGCTTGTGAGACCAGGAGTAGCATCATCTTAAAGCCTTGGAAGGGGTTAAATTAGTGAAGGATTCTAACTGACAAAGTATTAAACAAAGGGAAAGAGCATATGCTGAGGGTGTGAGAAATATAAAGTTTTCTTAGAACATTGAATCCTAATTTACTTCTAATCCTAAAATAACCAACAAAGCGTGAACAAAGTAATAGATACAAAAGTCCAGAGGAGTGTTATTAATAAAATGTAATGCCAGCCTGCTACATAATTTTAAATTTTCTAGTAGCCACATGAAAAAAAAAATAAGTAGATGAAATTCATTTCACTAATAATCTTTTTATTCAAGATAACCAAAATACAATTTGATAAAATTTCAACAAAGTTTTTGATGGCTCATTTACCTCTTTTTTATGCTACTAAATCTTTGAAATCTAATATGTATTTCCACTGAAGCCACATTTCAAGTTTTTAATGCAACATGCAGATAGGCAGTGCTATATTGGAGAGCATAGATCAAAATTTAAGGAAAGAATAATCACAGGTTAAAGTTAAACATCAACACACTCGTGAAAAATCACAAAACTTTAATAGAAGAAATTTTTAAAAATCATAAGTCATGAGATATTTCATGTATGTGGGTAGAACTCACCATGTCAAGATGTCAGTTTTCCCAGTTTGATCTACAGATTCAATACCATCTTATCTAGAAACCCAGTAAAATATTCTTTACATCAGCCTAAAAATCAATATATATAATATATAGCCCAAGGTGTGAACCCTAATATAAAATGTGCAATCCAGCTAATAGTAATGTATCAATACTGAATCATCAATTGCAACAAATGAACCACACTAATACAAGAAGCTGATGATAGAATTAGTAAGAAGAGAAAAAAAGAGGAACTGAAATAAATCTCTATACTTTCTCCTCCATTTTTCTGTAAACTCACAACTGTTGAAAATCTTTTATTTTTTTTTTTAAGTACATCCAAAAAACACCAGTGGTTAGTATTCTAAAATATTTGCCTCACATTTGCAAATTGCTGTGATTTGCTAGTAATCTTCTCCCCCTAGTGGTTCTGAGGAGTAAGACTAAAGGACAGCTAAGAAAAAGTAATTCCAATCCTGAGACCAAGCAAAGCTGGCCACAAATTAAGTCTCAAATCTGACAGTCATCCATAAAACAAGTGGAGACTGAAGTAATCGGGACGGAAGATGATGAAGGGTGACATGTGGGAGAAGTCAGTGCAAAGTAAGAGAGCATCTGATACATGTAAGACAAGAAAAACACTTAGAAAGAAGGAAAACAAATTATGTAACCGGTCCAGCTGAAAATACCACCGTGAGTCTGGAGAACCTCATCAGCCAGGGAAGAGAAGTCCCATCTGAAGATCCATCAAGAGGCAAGTTTTTCTCTCAAGGAAACACTGGCAGATTTGACCAGTAAGGTCAACCTAAGACGCCGGGAGCCACATTCAGAAGACTGTGTTTACCCATTGCTCCTATCTATTTTTTCTCATCATTTTGTTAGCATTTTTGCTTCTAAAATTTTTGTTGCTCCTGTTGCAATGTGCCATGCCAAATGTATAGTTTATAGTTTTCAACCATATTTTCTAAGGTTTGCTTGCAATTCCTTGAACGCAATCCCAGTTATTTAAAGCAAAATTTAAAGTAATTTTACTTATCTCTATTTCATGCAGATTTTTATATGGATCAGTTTTTCTTCTCATTTTTCTTCATAGGATTTTGCTTCCTATTGATAGAGTGGAGATAGGGTGCTCATGGAGATTGCTGGGCCCAATAGCTGATTTTTCTCTGAAACTCAGCCCCTATTGTCCCATATGGGACTTACTTGGTGGCTAATCCGGATCAAGAACCTCCCCACTTGGTGCTTGACCCCACCCTATAACAAATAAGAAGTGACTATTTCATAAAAATAAAGACTAATCATGAATTTAGCGTTAACCGTCCCCTCCTCTCCTAAAGGAAACAAGTAAGAATTGAAGGGGCTGGTGAGAGGGCTCAGCAGGTGGAGGCACCTGCGCCAGTGTGGATGGCATGAGTTCAGTCCCTGGGTCACTCGTGGTGGAAGGAAAAACAGACTCCAGCCAACTGTTCTATGATTTCCACACATGTGCCATAGCATTTCATAGCAGATGTGGGCCCACACATGTATACACACACACACACACACCTAAAAATGTCATAAAAATAATTTCATATGGAAAAACTTCTTAAGTGTAGTGTGCATGTGTGAGCACCCATGTGCATACACACTAGATTCCAAAATGTCCTAGTCATTCTTCCTTCTTTATGTTTACATGTGGACTGTCCCCCCTTACATATATGCTCCCCAGTTAGTGGTGTGTTTTGGGAGGCTTGTGAAACCTTCTAGACATGAGACCTGTAGAGGATGCCGGGCCTGTGGGCTGAGAATTCTGGGACATCTCTGTTGCCAGTCTAATTCTGTGTCCTGAGCCATCCCATTGTGACCAGCTACACGTTCCTACCTCTGCAGCTATGAGAGACTGCATCGCCTTAAACCATGATCAAAATAAACTCAATTGCTTCTGTAGTAATTCTGCTGCGGCAATGAGAAAAGTAACTAATCCAATCTGCAGTTGTGTGAGAGTTTTCATTTGAAAACTAAAATATAGCGTTGCTAAAAAGAACATGCACTATTATCTAAATGTTTAAATCTTTCTTAATTTTTCTTGTGTATATGTATGTGAGGTGTGTGCACATGTATGCACAAGGTAGCCAGAGAACATCATGTGAGGTGCATCAGGTACCACATGTTCCCTGAGATGCGCTTTCCCACTGCACAGGGAGCTGGGCTGCATCTGCCTCCCAAGGGCTTCATTAAAGGCGCGTGCGCGAGTGCGTGCGTGCGTGCGTGCGTGCGTGCGTGCGTGCGTGCGTGCGTGCGTGCGTGCGTGTGTGTGTGTGTGTGTGTGTGTGTGTGTGTGTGTGTGTGCGCATCTGCCCGCGCTTTGTTCGGCTGCAGAAATTTTATCTTTTCACTAACATCTCCACAAGCCGTCCCAGAACCTGCAATACTTTCTAAGCTGCATCAGCATAGCAAATGGTGAATCTTAGGATTACCAATTAATTTTTATGACTGCTTCTTAAAACAGGAGTAAATAAAAATCAGCACTTAAAAGTACAAGAAACAGAATTAGTGACCCAAACCCCATCACCTATATGTTACTACCATGGACTCTCCGATGACTATTTTCTCAAACAACTTTAGTAATTACATTTTAAAATACCTTTAAAACGCTTTATTGATTACCTACACTTACTCACCAATTCCCTGACACAGCTAAAGAAATATGAAATCTTTGCCTGTGTGGACATATTCAAATAAAAAGTAAACTTGGAGTTTCCTGTTACTTCGTTTTGGTTTGGTTTGGTTTTTCTCCTTCTCCCAACCCCCAAACTGGAATTGGTGCAAGGATTTGATTTTTTTTTCCCCAACTCCTCCTCGACTGCTCCAACATAAGTACCAAGGGTGACAGAGGCAGGGTGTTAGATAAGAAAAGGAAGTACTAGTTTTTTAGTACTTGACCAATGTGGAAGATCTGACTGACTTACAAGTTTTTAGTACTTGACCAATGTGGAAGATCTGACTGACTTACAAGTCCCCACCCCCACCCCCAGCCCTCACCCTCACCCCCCAGAATAATTCCGGATCAATCAGCCCTAGCCCATGGGACAGCAGATGGAAGAACAAACCTGATCTGGGCCTCTAAGGTAAAGGAAATTTAGCAAAGATGGAAAAGTTCCAAAGGGAACTTTACTTCCTCCTACCAACATGAAGTAAAACGTATAGACAAAACACTCTTGAGTTGATGAAGGATGGCCCGACGCTTGAAGCCAGTCTGCGAGTGGAACCCAGGAGGCTGAGGGGCTGGGGCCACGCCCACGGGACTCCGGGCAGGAGTCGTGTGTGTTCTGTGAGCTGTGTACGTTTGACCACTGTGTGAGACGGCTTAATAATGCAGTCACTCCTCACCCGCTTCCGCTTGTGCAGCGTCCACCAGGGAAACCCCACATCCTATAATAAGCACCAGCACACTCTTTATCAGTACTCAAATCAGACTCTGTGTCAGCAAGCATCATCTACTTAATTACCAATCATTTTGTCAAGTCCACACCCTGTCTGCCCCACACACTGTAACTGTGCCTCGTTTGCTGTTCAAAGGAATGTCTCACCAGACCATCTGAAACTGGTTATTCAGTCGGGAAAAAAAAAAAAAAATGCTCAAAGAAGCCTCGCTGTACTCAGCATCCAGCCAGTACAGGAGCCTGCGGAGCATTACCAACTTACACTCTCGTATAGATCAAATCTCGGTCTTTAAAACATCATAACATAAGCAACATTCAGTGTCTTTACTTTTCAACAAATTATGTGTTTTAAATAAGCCAAAGAAAACACCACAGTACACACATGACATGTTCAGAAATGTGATAATCTTCCTCATACTCCTTTTTCTGCAATTTCTACTTGTGTTAATTATTCTCCCACAGTTCCTGACCTCTTCGCCTCACCATCACATAGAATCAGGTGTGAACTCTGTGTCTGCTTCAACTCCCAGACAAAACTGTAAAGAACGCTGGCATTAGCTATGTGTAGACTACTTGGCAACCTTTCTAGCACACACTAGCAATGTAATAACCGTGACGATTATAATTCATTGCATCACAGATATACTCTGTTTTCCTGACTATATGAGCAAGAGAACTTGACTTCCTCCCCAGCACCATCTCTTTTTAGATAGAGTTTCATTATGTAGACCCGGCTGGCCTCAAACTTGTGGAAATCCCCCTGCCTCTGCCTTGCCAGTGCAAGGATTATAAGTATGGGCCACCAAGCATAGCTGATTTTCTACTTTGTACTTTCTATAAATATAAAGAAGTTTTTTATGAAGAAAGAATTGCTCCATATCCACTGACAACTTCATATCTTATAGCCTGCATCTAGAAATATGTAAATCACTGATGCCAATAACAATTGTCATGTCTCATAGACAATAAAATGAGATATGAATTTAAAAGACTAGGCAAAGACTAGAGCAATATACTTGCTATCCTCTTCAATAACTACAAAGTGAAAATAGGCATGTTGGCTTACTTAATAGGTCTAAGATGAAACAATTAATTGTAAAGGGAGATTCATCAATGTCCATGTCAAGAGAGAGTCTGCAGAAAATGAAACTTTCATTCTCCAGGAACAATTCTTTGAAGTGACAGTATGGCTGTGCACAACCAAGTCTGCATCAGCTTTCTGTGTTGAAGTGGCCCCTTTACAAAAGAAAATCCCAACTACATTCTAGTATTTATTTTTTCGTGCAGATTCAATTAGAGCTACACCATTATGCTAATAGTTGAATCAAGATAAAGAAGCTTAACTAGACTTTTTATTTCATAGAATGGTTTTATTTGGAAATAATTTTAGGTTTATAGAATCAGGCTAGTGAGATGGCTCAGTGAGCAAGGGTGCCTGGCACCAAGCCTGATGACTTGAGTTCAGTCCTCGAAAGCCACAGGGCAGAAAGTACCAGTTCTCATGGGCTGCTCAGACAGAGGGGGGGATTCAAAATTTTAGGCTTATAGAATCATTGGATTAGGTTGCTACATATTAACCAACCAGTTTCCCACAATATTAGAAACTTAAATAGCCAGAGAACATTAGGGCTGGAGACGTGACTCCCTGGTTAAGAACTCTTCTGCTGTTGTTGCAGAGGACCAGCGTCCAAATCCCAGCACCCACATCAGGTGGCTCACCACTCCCTGTAACTCTAGCTTAGGGGTTCTAGACATCCTCCTTTGACCTTTACAGGCACCTGAAAGCATGTGTGCCTGCATCTATACTACAGATAATAAAATAACAGAATCTTTTAAAAGAAAGAAAGAAACTAATGTTAGTAACACATGATTAGCTAAACTGCAGGTTCTTTTTTCCAACATAATATTTTTATTGATTATTTAGGAATTTCACATCATGCACCCTGATCACACTCACTACTTAGTTCTCCCAGGTCCACCCTCCCCCACTTTAGTGACCTCCCCCCCCCAAAAAAAAAGCAGAAGAAAAAAGTCCAATTAGTGTTGCCCATGTACTCACTGGAGCATGGTCAAACTCCCAGTGGCCAGACCCTTAAAAACAACTGAGTCCTTCTGCACCCCCACTTCCTCCAGAAGCCATCAGCTGTGGAGAGCTACACGTGAGCGGTCTTTATCACAATTTCTAAGAGTTCCCTTCAGTGGCTTCCCATCTAAGCTGTTAGCTTTACCAGTTTTCTACTACGTTCTTATCTTGATTCTGTCTGGATCCCACATTTTATTTTTTTAATCTCCTCTGGTTTGAGAACCTTTTTCTTTTTCTTGTCTGTGTGTGTGCACGTATGTGTGTGTTTAATATGTATGCTAGTGTGTATGTGCTTATATGTAGGCAAAGTGTGTGTGTTTATATGTATATATAGTGTGTGTTTATATGTATATACAGTGTTTGTATGTATATATAGTGTGTGTTTGTATGTATATATAGTGTGTGTTGATATGTATATATAGTGTGTGTTTGTATGTATATATAGTGTGTGTTGATATGTATATACAGTGTGTTTGTATGTATATATAGTGTGCGTTTGTATGTATATATAGTGTGTGTTGATATGTATATATAGTGTGTGTTTGTGTGTATATACAGTGTGTGTTTGTATGTATATAGTGTGTTTATATGTATATATAGTGTGTGTTTGTATGTATATACAGTGTGTGTTTGTATGTATATATAGTGTGTGTTGATATGTATATATAGTGTGTGTTGATATGTATGCTAATGTGTTTGGACAAAAGATCAATGTTGTGAATCATCTTCAACCATTTTCTACCTTATCTTTTTCTACTAATTAAATTTTTGCTTTGAGGACCTTCTGAAGAGGACTACATTTGCCCAGTAATTAAGTCTAACAATTGACAAATTGGGCCTCATAAAACTTAAAAGCTTTGGTCCAGTTAAGGAAATAATCACTTGAGTGAAGAGGTAATCCACAGAGTGGGGAAGAGCCTCTGCCAGTTACACATCTGACAGAGTATTAATATCCAGACTATTTAAAACATCAAAAAAAAAAAAAAAAACTCTAAAGAAAACAAAAGAAGGGCTAGAGAGATGGCTCCATAGTTAAGAACACTTGCTCTTCCACAGTCCCTAGATCCAATTCTCGGGACCCATATGGTAGTTCACAACCACACAACAGGAGGGAACTCTTGTCTGGTATTGCAAACCTAGCCAACTACCCATGGCTAGAAAGGCCATGGATCTTAGAGGAGAGCCTACTGCTGACACTCTCCTAAACCAGTATAATCTCTAACTTCATTCTAAATATTTACCCTTATAACCACAGGTAAGTGTAGCCCTCCTACCTCATCAAAGATGTTACTTTATGTAGCAGATGGAAACCATTACAGAAAGCCACAACTGGTCAAAATGCAGAGAACTGACCACGGACGCCCAGCCCCAGTTGATACATCTGTAATACAACCCCAACACCTAAAGCTCAGGGGATGTCAGTGAAGGGGTGTGGGGGAGGCTGTTAGAGTCAGAGGACCAGGAAGTCTGCTTTGACATTGTGTCTTCTAGATATGACAAGGAAGCTATGCCCATAAATCTCAACAATATAGCTGCCTAAACCAAACTCAAACACACCCAACAACAGCAACAGCTGACATACCAACGGGCATGGATAAAATATCATGGGGCCCCACACCTAGATGAAGAGCTACAGGGTATTCACAACAGCTGAGAGAAGAAAACTAGTCTTCCCCAAGAGATGAGCCCTCTAACTTGTTATCCAATAACATGTGGTCATCCCTAAAAGCATATATACACAAGCAACACTAAATTGACTCAGCAAGTTACATTTATATATTTATTCATTCATGGGTATGTATAATTATATATGTATAGGTATCTATTTTAATATTAGATAGATGATGATAGATACATACATACATAGATACATAGACACATAGATACATTGATACATAGATGACAGATAGATCTGTGTGCATCCACCTCCCACTTCGTGGTTAGAGATGCATACAAGCATACCTGCTGTTTTTATTGTAGTTTTGTTTTTTTCTTTATGTAGGTACTGGGGATCCAAAGTCAGGTTCTCACTCTCACATGGGAGGCACCTGACTGACTGAGCCATCTTCTCAGAACCATTTTTAATGACCTTTATAATTTGGAAGAGTATAGCCCAGGCATTTTAAAAGCTACTCCTCGATTTATGTTTTTCTGATAATTTCACATGACTATACTATGGCTAAAGATTTTGAGAAAGATAAACAGCAGTAATAAGTCTTGGAGTTCATTCAGGAGTAAATAGTGTCATATGTGTCTTACTGCTGATGATACTGAAATGGTGTCTTCTGGGTTTCTCTTTCATACATTTGCTATTTTTTCTTTGGAATAAATATTTAATATTAAGCTATTCAAATATCCTAAGTGTATCCATTAAATTTTGACAACTAGTTTTGGCATTCAGCCTGGATCTTGAAAGTTTTAATATTCTAGTAATGAGTTCCTATTTTTCCATCCAATCAACATTTATTGACTGAAGTTCTTCTATTAGAAAAAAGCTGTCCCTTTTACCACAAAAAAAGAACCCTTGAATTGTCACCAATAGCAATCATTATTAATTCTTCTTATGGTCTATGACCCAAATATCCTAACTACCATACAAGAGATAAAAACATATCAACAGATACGGGTACTATTTCTTCTACTGTGCATTGTCTAATACTGAAATGGCCTTGTCTGAGTTGCCAGTTAGAAGTTGATCAACTACAATCAATAAAACTTACATATAAATTGCGATCTTCCAAGATAAACAGAAATTTTTCATAGCATTAGTGCAGAATGAAAAATAGGAAATGCACCACATGAAAGGACACCTGCAAGTTAAGTATGACTATGAGAATAGACTAGATGTCCATCACTCTAAACAATGATCAGCCTAAATGTTCTCTCTTCATTTTGGATAGCTCTTCTCTCCAGTTTTTGGTATCATTTCTATAAATCTTTAAATTTCCATGTGAATGCATCTCCATAGCATAGCTCATTCATGTCCCATTTTAGGCCCCTCCTCTCACATCCTTCAACATCTAAAATACTGCCTTGACCTTTAAATGAGCAAAGGATAACAATGGACATTTTCAAAGAACTAGAAATGAACAACAGAGGTGAGCGAGGAGTGAAGTGAAAATAAAGATAAGTTATGTAAGTGTGTCTCTTCTCTGCCTTTAATGTGTACTCACTTTGCCAGAAGACCTTGTTAAAAGCTAGATCCTAGTTGAGAGAGAAAGAGCTTCTGAATTTTTCACACTCCCTGCTGATGACAGTGCTGCTGAACCTGGATACTGAGCCTGTATTCTGAACACTCAGACCAATTATAACCACAGTGATAAATGTTGGTGAGAACAGCTGTATTGTGTGTAATGAGTTCTGTTCTGAGTCAGTACGACCTTCTTGGGAGATAGTTTGGCTGTCCAACTCAGAGCAGTGCTTCTGATTCCTAGACGCCTATGAAAAGATCCTAACAAACTTTGCAAACTATTGGTGTTCCGTGGTGCCAAACTACATTCTAAACATCTATGTTTAACATAGACAAATGTTTGGGGATATTTGTACATTGTGTGAAGATGTGTTGCTGTGATTGGTATAATAAAAAGATGAATGGTCAATAGCTAGGCAGGAGAGTATAGGTGGGACTTCCAGGCAGAGAGAGAACTCTGGGAAGAAGAAAAGCAGAGTCACCAGCCAAACAGGAGGAAGCAGGATGGGCAGTACAGATGTGAGGTAACACCATGTGGCAGAACATATTGTTTTCTGAACTCATTAATATAAATGAGTTAATTTAAGTTATAAGAGTTAGTTGAAAACAAGCTTAAGCTAAGGCCAAGCTTTCATAATTAATAATAAGTTAAGTCTCCATGACATTATTTGTGGGTTGTCAGTCTAAGAAATTCCAATGACACAGTACTACTATAGATGAATAATACCTGCAACCTTAAACAGAGGAGCTTCTTCTTACAAAGAACAGTCATGAATGCAAAGATTCTTGTCTGCTCATGGTACTGAAAGGGAGATGGCTGAGTGACCAGCCCTAAACAACAGGACATATACCACCTCCTCTGTGGCTCAGGAAATATTACAGAAAGGATTAAAAAACTCAAAGGCTGAAAGGTAGCAAGAAGAGCAGCACAATGCACTGGGCCTGCCTGTCAACAGTCAGAAATGAATGGGGGGGGGGGGCTTGGAAACCATCCCCCTCCCTGTTGAAGGGCTGACTACTGGTGCAGTCTGGGGTAGGGGAAGTCAGGATCTTCGAATGTCTACCCACTGGTGAGCTCGCTAGTCTTCACTGGATAGTTGCGTACCCATGGTCACCCAGATGGTTAAGCTGTTAAACTCAGCGGGTCACAAACAGGACAGAATGGCCTTAATGTGGGAAAATGACTTGTGGAAAGAGGGGAAGCTGACAGGAGTGGGGGATAGAAGAAGTGGTGGCAGAAGAGTAATGAGAATGGGTTACACACCTGCAGGAAACTGTCAAAGAACAAATTTGATTAGTAAAAAAAGTCTATGTCTAAATACCATTCCAGAGCAATTACATCAGAATCTTTAAGGGTGGAGTCCACTAGTAACTATTTGGGACCAAAATATACAATGAATATTTTGTTGAATAAAGCTGACTGTATAACTAATGAACATGAAGATATTAAAAATATTACAAGAAAATATAATATAATGCAAATCTTAAGTAATCATAAAGCTATTGTATTTAGTATCATTTTAATTATTGCATCATTGGTTCAACAATTTAATTATTTATTGCAGTATGTACTGGGTACTAGTCTAATAGATTCATGATAAAATTCAGTAAATAATTTTTAATTACATTCTCTGAGAATCTGACATTACATATATTATGTATCTAAAAGTAAAATTAGATATATCCAAATTTGAGTCTAAGTTGGTTCTGGGTAATCTTTTCTTTTCTCCTTTAAATGTTTCTGGGGTTCTTTACTTCAACAACAAATAAAAATATGTATTTCCTCTAATATATTACATGGTATAAAATTAGCGCTATAAAAATCAATTTTTTAAAAATCATAAAGCAAGCCCTCTTGCCAAGTTCAAATTTGTTTCCTTTCTGACAGTTTGGATTTCTCTACCAATTGCTTTGTTCCAAAGGTGGACCTTGGACTCCCCCTGCTGTCCAGAAATATCTGCAACCAAAACCTGAACAGTGAGAAGCCAGGAAAAAAATCAAGTATAGCAGCCACTTCATCTACACATTAATCTGTCCCTCAATCAATCAAAAGACAATTACTATATGCATGGCATATGACAGAAAATAGGTGAATATTGTGTAAAAGAAAAAATGCAGTCCTTGAGATACCCTACAGTTTTCTACATGAAAAATAAATTTATTGGCACTATACATCAAGTAAAAGGGATAATTCTCTACCAAGAAAGGGCACATGGTATGTATTCATACTGGATGATAAAAAC
Source organism: Onychomys torridus (assembly GCF_903995425.1). Classification (NCBI taxonomy): domain Eukaryota; kingdom Metazoa; phylum Chordata; class Mammalia; order Rodentia; family Cricetidae; genus Onychomys; species Onychomys torridus. The sequence goes on along the minus strand of NC_050452.1, from coordinate 88,241,833 downwards.
AAAATATGTCTCCATGCACAACGAGGAACACTTTTCCACAACTCTCTCTGGGAAGTACTGCAATAGTTGAACTTCAAGTTTCCATAAACTACTATAATCTGTATACAGTAAAAGACCTCGCACTAAAACAGAAGCCTCATCTAAGACTTGAGAAGTCACAGATGAAATGTGATCAACTGTCCCAAAAAAATCAGGTAGATTCATATTTTTATCTTAGACATGGCTACAAGGTGTCCCTAGACAGAAATCCTAGCAGAGTCTTTAGTCTTAGCTTGCTTGTTCCGTTACCTGAACAGCAGTGACCTATTTGATTCAAACAACAAGCTTGTGTTTCGGGAATGGCAACCCTAAACAGAACACTCACTGCAATGATGCTATGACTACAATCCATGGAGACAGCTGGGCACGAACGACACCCATTGGAAGACTGCAGTGGTTTTCCATTCAGACTCTCCCGGGAGCTGCTCTCTGTTGTGAAAACAATAACGGGAAAGCATCGCCAGGGCACCTGGGCAACAGTATACACTCCCGTCACCACATTTGTACTCAGGGGACGTATATTTTAGCAAAAATTAGAGACACTGTTAATGTTCTTTGGTATCCATAGAAATGCAGTATTTTTATTTTATTAATAATTCTATGGCTTAAATTTGTGCTATAAGAATTTAGCTGTCAAAATTAAATTCTGAAGTTATTTTTAATTACTTACTGTTTTTCAGTCTCATGTTTTCTATGTTTTTTTATTCTATAATTCCTACATCTAACATGAAATTTCTCTTTACTGCTCTTTCTTTTACCCACAGCTCTCCAACTTCCTGCTGACTGCCTAAGAGTATAGTCTCTGTGGCTCTCATTGGTCAAAGTAATGCACCTCAACAAGTCATTTCAAGGTAAAAGTTGTTTTCTGGAATACCCTGTCTCATCTCCATCCCACTGAACACAGGGAATTATTTAAACACATGCTCAGAAAACAAGCCCCAGTTCTTTGCAAGAATTCCTTACTTCCTCATTTTCTCACTCCAACAATCTATAATTTGTCTAGACATGGTATCCTTACAGGTAAGGTCGTTTTTCTCTTTCATCATTCAGAGACTGCTCTAGCCTGCCATTATATACTCTAGCAGCAGTTTGTTGGGTGGGTTTTTTTCCTAGTTTCTGCTGCACTTCTGATCTTCCAGCGCAGCTTGTAATTTTGCTTCTTGATTCTGTCTCACTTGGTTCCGTTCAAACATCTGACTATAACTTAGGCCACCTGCTGCTCAAGCATTATGGATTGAAATATGCATTTTATCAAACCTTTCATTCTCTTCTAAACTGTACTGAGGACATTGTATCTTTATGTAGTATAAGTTAGTTTTGCAATATATGTATGGGTATATTATCCCAGAATTTAGTTTCAGGAAAGAAAATAAATGTTATGAAAAGACTGACTTGGGGTCTAAAGAAACATTTTTTTTTTTTTTTACTTTTTCCCACCTTTCTTCTACATTAGACCTGTGGTCCAATCTTTGCCTCAAGATTTATTCAAGATGCTTTGCAAGTGGATTTTACATTTAGTCCTGTCTACAAAGTCTTCCTCCCTAAAAGACCCTGAAAGGGTCTCTAAGGAACATGGCTCTACTTGCTGTAGTAATCTACACTTAATTTCACACTGCTTTGAACTACAACCTTTGATTCTGGGTGAGTGAGGGTGTGTGCGTGTGCGTGCGTGCGTGCGTGCGTGCGTGTGTGTGTGTGTGTGTGTGTATACAAAAGTATGTGCAGAATTATCTCACCAACTGTGCTGTATATTTCTGGAAGCAAAATTATTTGCCATGATCTTATGCTACATTTTACATAAAGTTAGTTCTCAATAGATTCTGGTTGAGTGAGTTAACTTTTAAGCTTCATATGGTGGTCTAATTCTTAGCACATCTATCTACTATAACACCTAACAGACCAAACTTAAGATTTTTTACATGCATGGTTCTCTCAAACACTGGTAGCTCCTTGAGGAAAGAACCATGCTTACTCGCATTTAAAATGGCAGCATCTGAGTCAATGACTCGTCAACAGAAATCATCCAGAGGGTATTATAAATGACTAGGTGAATGTATCAAGTCCATGAGGAAGAGTCTGTTGTAACTATGATTGTTACGAATCAACTTAATGGTAATGACTGCAATTAAATTCACTGCAATATAAGAAGTCATAGGACAGAAGGTTCCCAGAATTTTGTCATCAGAATCACGCCATTCTTTTATTCTGACTTTATGTCTGGCATTTAATCTTCTCTGTAAAAAAGTCTTCCACAGTGGAATTCTTTCAAAGAGATATAAAAGAAAATAGAAATCTAAAAAAAAATTGGTTCCACTCTGAGATTAGCAGGATTTTATTTTTATTACATTTTAGTTATTTATTTTGTATTCATGTAGTAGGGGTAGGTGGGTAGGTGGGTGTACCCATGCCACAAAGTAGGAGTAAAGGTCAGAGGACAACTTGGGGGAAATCATCCTCTCCTCTACCATGTAGGTCCTAGAAATTAAACTCAAGTTGCCATGCTTGGCCTCGGGCACCCCTGCTGGGGCATCTCACCAGCTAGACATTTTATTCTTCTTTGAAAAAGGAGGAATTATAGATGCAAGAACTAGATAATATAAAATTGAAAACATTTCTAAATGTCTAAAGGAGTTTGTTCTAATTCATTTTACCATATAAACATTACCAAAACATCAGCACATATTATATATTTCAAGTCACGTCTAATATTTTCATTTTAAAAATAATTAAGTCCTTAAGAGATTTTTTGAAAAAAACAAATATGGCATTAAATATATTGTACTAAATTACATATAATATATTCCATTAAAAACAAAAAAGCACAATGAATGAAATACATAAGAAAGTGCTACAACAACTTCATATGCTAACTTTAAAATTAATAAATAACAAAATAAAATTTGGACAAAAAGCAAAAACAAATATGTTCAAATTATAAATCAATTATAATCCTGATAAAGATTAACACAGTTTCTGTATTTCTTTTCAATCATTTTGTATTCATCTATACAGCTATGATTTTACAGAATTAGGATGATATAACAGTAGTAGATATTTTCCCAATTTTTAAGTTTTATCAGTGATTTTTTTTAAGTCAATCATATAAGTTCACAAATGTTGGTTAAAAGACCCCTTTAAAAGCTCTGAAAAAGTATCATGGGCTCCAAAAAGTTTGAGGATCAATACGAAGAAAAAATTTAACATTAAAATAACAACAAAAATCATCTTAACACAAAAAATTCACATGAAAAGTAGTGATCCTAGTTGTATGTGTTTATGAGCCCTAGACCCTCACATCTGTTTGTGCAGGCCTTCTGTTATCTTGTACAATGTTTGTCTTCTGGACTATAGAATCATCAGAGAATGAGAAATAATATCTAAATTATAGGACCTGCCTGGACTGAATCTACCAGATTGAGCTGAATCCCCAGGGGAGTCTTTGCCCTGGAGGAGATGGGTATGGGGGTGGGCTGGGGGGGGGAGGTGGGGAGCCTGGGAGGGGGGAGGACAGGGGAATCCATGGCTGATATGTAAAATTAAATTAAATTATAAAATAAAAAATAATAATTTTGCCGGGCGGTGGTGGCGCGCGCCTTTAATCCCAGCACTCAGGAGGCAGAGCCAGGCGGATTTCTATGAGTTCAAGGCCATCCTGGGCTACCAAGTGAGTTCCAGGAAAGGCTCCAAAGCTACACAGAGAAACCCTGTCTCAAAAAACCAAAATAATAATAATAATAATAATAATAATAATAATAATAATAATTTTAAATTCTACATCAAAAAGAGGATGAAGGACCCTCATATGTTCACAAGCCACACTGAAAGAACCACTGCCCCACAATACAAGGTATGGGTAAGAAAATGTCAGTGGCATCTCCTTTCTGGACAGGTTCTACTAACTATTCCTAGAGTTTCATGTTGGTTTGGTTACTCCAATCAACCCCCAAGTGCTGACTGTACCTATGGTCACAACCCCATCCTAGAGGACAGCAATGCACATATGGACCATCACATCTCAGGCTCTACAGCCACAATGGCAATAAAATAACCACAGCCTTAGCTGGACTGAGCTGTTGAGCTAAGTATCAGCAAGAGATAGATACTCTTCACAGTTCCAAAGAATATACTTATTTTTTTAAAGAAATCATTAGATCTTTAGCTAGAAATAAATTGTTGCATGTTATCTACAATGGTTAATTTTATCTATAATTTGACTGGGTACTAGACCACAAAAATACTTGGTTAGGTGTGTCTATGAGTGTTCCTGGATAGGATAATATTAACAGTTGAGTCAGACTACTGAGTAAACCCAAAATAGCCTATCCTTCCTGCATGGGTCTTATCCAATCAATACAAGTCCTACATTGAACAAAACAGTCAGCCAACTGAAATTACTCTTGCCTGTATATGAGCTGTGGCATTGGGTTTGTCCCATTTTCAGATTACACCAAAACTTCATCTCTACTAGGTTTCAAGTTTGCCTGTATAGGAATTAGAACTAACTACACCACTGATTCTCCAGGCCTACAGCAGACCAAATTCATATTGACAGACTTGTCAGCCTCCTTTAGGATGTGAGCCAGTTCCTTACCATAAATCTTGCTCTGTATCTATCTATACACCCTATTTGTTCTGAGTCTCTGGAAACCCTTGACTAAAAAGGCAAGTTACAGAGACCAACATTGGTAGTGTCCAGACAAATATGAACTCTTGAAGGAGCTTCTCCAAGAGTTCCAAGCCATGTTTAAGGATATTTCCAATGCAAAAAAAAACAAAAAAAAATGCAGGTTGAAGTTGAAGAATCTTACATATTCCAGGCCTACTCTCAAGTTCAACTCTATCATGAACTGTGCATGACCCTATCATAAGCTACATGCTGACCTTTGCAATCTAATCAATCTGTGTTCACAAGGAACCATGCAGTTATGATTTGGCATTTGATATAGGTCTTTCTACAGGGAGGTACTAGAATAACTGAGTAGATGAGTAGTCTGGCTAGGAAGAAAACTGTCAGAACATTACAAATTAACAAAATAATAGTCTGATTTAAATTATTTTTAAGATACAGTTATGTCAAGAAGCTTACCTGAGACAAATTAAGAATGATGGCTAACAATTATAATGCCTACTGGGGAACTTCAAAATGCCTGCAAGACCCATTTTCCTTGTAGAAGGTGTCATTATCATGTCTTTTTACTGTCTTACTCAGCCTCCTTGGCCATAATGGATTGGACTAGGGATAGTTGTTCTAACCAGTACTCTACGGGCTGATCAAATTCAAAAGCTCTGCTCAAGAATGGCTTTTACGGAATGTGACTAGTTACATGCTGAATTAGCCACATTCCCTCTCAGGAAATTCAAATTAGAATTTCAAGAAGAACTTGGTGCTGTGTGACAAAACTTTTCCTGAGCCAGGCGGTGGTGACGCACGCCTTTAATCCCAGCACTCGGGAGGCAGAGCCAGGCCGATCTCTGTGAGTTCGAGGCCAGCCTGGGCTACCACTACCAAGTGAGTTCCAGGAAAGGTGCAAAGCTACACAGGGAAACCCTGTCTCAAAAAAAAAAAAAAAAAAAAACCTTTTCCTGGGAAGACACAACATAAGCATCTGCCCTTCCCACATAGGGAGCCTAAAACTGATGAAAGTACAGATAACACTAAAGACCAACTTGGTGAACCAATGAGATTTCCTTGTGTTATTTATGGGAGCACTGGTGAGGGTTTACTTACTGGAGGAGAAATGACTCAAAGACAGTTGCATCACCAAAGCCCACCTTTGTATGGATGACAACTCATAAAGGCTAAAATTCTGAAGCATGCTGCACAACCTGTAAGTTGTGCAACAGGTTGGAAAGTGTCCTTTCCAACTGACTCTGTTGGTCTAAACCTCTTCTAGGCAGCTTGACTGGCTTCTGCTTCTTCTGGGAAGCTTAGCTGGTCTGAGAGTGACTTCAGCAGTCTTTGTTGCTTTTTCTGGGAGGGTGAGGCCTGGTAAATCTGGTCAGTTTCAGGGACTTCCTGGGGGTAGGTGGGAGGGTGGGTGGATGGATGGATGGATGGATGGATGGATGGATGGATGGGTGGGTGGATAGATGGAGGGATGGATAGATAACTAAATTTGAAAATACTTTATTTTATAATTTTTACAATCATTATTTATTGGAATCCATAGAAATTATGTGGAGATGAAACTACTCAGTCAATTTACATTTCTAACTCCTTAGCACATTATTATCTCAATTATATTAAAATGTTTCTCTGTAACTAATTAGTCTCCTAGCTGAGTCATGAAACCCCTAAAACCAGTGCTGACTCTTGTGGTTTGCTTTCTGCTAGTGAGTCATTGAATTAAATGAACCCATTCCTTGGTATTTCTGAGGGATATTTTCCCAGGGTAATTGCCTCCCACAGACTCCTTGAGGCATCACCTATCAGACAGAAATGCATGGCGGGGGAAAAATGTGATTTTCTCCAACTTGATCCAGGTCTTTCATCAGAGATTGCCAGTTCTGAGCAGCTCTTTAAAGTAAGCTTTCCTATCTCTGAGGCACGACACACTGAGCTAAGACATGAACATGGGGACTATCCTCAGCAGACACACATGGGAAGCACCATAGTATATTTAAAGCACATAAAGTTTCAAAGTGGTGCTGGAGAGATGGCTCAGAGGTTAAGAGTACCAACTGTTCTCCTAGAGGTTCTGAGTTCAATTCCCAGCACCCACATGATGGCTCACAACCATCTGTAATGAGATCTGGCACCCTCTTCTGTGTACATAATAAATAAATAAATCTTAAAAAAAAAATTTCAAAGTATGTGATGCTATATTAATAGAAACTAATTCAACTCTCATTTCCTGCTTAGAGAAATATTCATAGGGTATGAATTTTAAAGCTGGACTAAGCTGGATTCAAACTCTGACATGCTTACTAGATATGTATCTTTAGCATGTACCTTAACTTCACTGAGTTTCTGTGACTGTCTCTAAAGACTGAGAAAATAAGGCATTCTAAGACTGGTATGAAAGTGAAATGTCTTGACAATAGAAGATTACTTTCTTGTTTCCATTCCATCATCTTGTGACAAATTATTATTAACCAATTAATATGATTAATTAATATACAGCATGTTTTATTGTATGAGATACTTGTTTAATTTATGATTATATATATATATATATATATATATATATATATATATATATATATATATATATATACACACACACACACATAATGAATCTGAAAATGAAGAGAGACAACATGAACATCCTTCAATACAACACTGAATGACAGTCGTCTTCCTCCTCACACCTCTGTGCTGCCCTTTCATCTCAAATAGATGTATCTGGAATAGCTTGGATAGAAACATCATACACCTGTTTACTTGTCATTTATTTAACAAATTTAATCCCATATATAATTATATGGCAAGCACTGAAGATAACAAAAGAAATGACTCCTCAGACTCTGAGGCATTCACACCTCAGGCTGTGATAGACTTGCGTTAGGCATAATTTCCTAATGGACATTCTACAGAACACCAGTTCTGCAGCTTTTTAAGTGCTTTAAGAAAACTAAGTTTGGGGGAAAGTTTTCTAAATTTCATTACTGTGAGGTTTTTAGAAACAGTAGAGTTCTTGGGGGCATAGAATATAATACTGGTATTTGATCATGAGCTTTTTCTCAGGGGGTCTCTTTGGGGCTTGTCAGAACAGACCTACAGTGTAATGACAGAAATTCTCCGATGCTGCATTTCTGAGATCCCTTGGGGAAGCAGATATTCTCCCCAGTGCACATACATGATGAGGTAGTGGGACAGCCACGGTCATTGAGCCCAGTCTGGACTGGAGATTTGATTTTGCCTCTTTTATCCTCATTCCTCAGTAAGAATCTAATAATACCAGCCTCCTGGAATTCTCGTGAAGAATAAATATAATAAGAGGGACGTGCAAGGTATAGTCTGAAGGTGAAGCCTACTAGACACTCTCCCCCACCCCATTCTAGGATGGATCTTATTACATCCTAAAAAGTATAGTACAACCCGTCAAGATAAATACATCCTGCTTGCCTACAAAGCAAATGAATATGCTTCTCTGTCTGTATTTCCTCTGTTATTTTGCTTGAAGTTTTGTGCTCTCTGCACTTCTGTATTTCAGCCATAAATGCTGAGAAGACAGAAGGCAGGCAACATGGTCTGGATAAGAAATCCTGCCTGCCTTCTGAGAGTTCTCACCTCTGTACATCATCTGGTCAGAGTGGGCACTTTTACAACATCCACCGAGCATTATTCCATAGTGTGTAAAATTCAGAAAAGCCCTCCAAACCTACCTGGGATTTTGATGTTCAAGGAATTCCAGGGGAAGGGGGGAGCGTTCTGCTGGTGTTTTAGCCAACATTTCATATACCCTATGACACAGCATCTGAGAGTCATAATACAGACTCTTCCTTCATTACTGTTATCCATGTCTATCAAAAAATAGCTCAATATTGTTTTTAAAAGTTCAGCTTTGATAGTTAAACCCAGACTGCCTCCTGTGAGCTGTACGACTATAAGCAAACTACTTAATCCTACTCAACTCACTTTCTTCATCTACAAAACTTGAACAGTAACATTACCTGTCTCAAGAGTCAATTATAAGTAGGAATTACATGAAATAAGAACCAAGACTAGGAACGTAAAAAGACAATAAATAAAATTTAATAATGTCCCTATATACTTGAATATGAATATAAAATTTTATTCTATAGCTAAAAAAAACTCTAAAAGTTAGAAGAAAAGCTTTGACTTTTTTGTTTTAATTATACAGGGTTATATTAGGTTATTTAAAGTTCTCAATTTCCATGATGTTGTCCTTTGACTACAAGTACCTTAAATGAAACGAAAGGAATTGGGAGTAGATGTAATTCTAATTTACCTCATGTTATCCTGGACTATTAGTACATCCATCTTCCAAAATGAATAATAAAACTTTATTATATTTGGCATTATAGTCATATTCCATCTTCATAATTAAATATATTTTTCACTAGTAATAGTTTACCTCAATTAATTTGTTTTTCTCCATCATTATGCAATTAGCTTATTTACAATCACAGATCCCTCGGTGGAGAAGTCTGCCTGTCCTTCTATAGTCATCCTGGCAAGCCAGCTTTTAAATTTTACCTTTTGCAAGAACACTTCTGTGATTAAGCCTACACCAAATAAGTATCCATTTGCATTAATTGTGTGTTTGTAATATGTCAGGCCCTTCTCTAAGAGTTCACTGTTTGCTCCTATGTGGATGCTTTAATTACACTCTTTCAAAGATAAGAAAGATGAAATATGAAATAATGGGCAGGCGGTGGTGGTGCACGTCTTTAATCCCAGCACTCAGGAGGCAGAGTCAGGCGGATCTCCGTGAGTTCGAGGCCAACCTGGGCTACCACGTGAGCTCCAGAAAAGGCGCAAAGCTACACAGAGAAACCCTGTCCGAAAAACAAAAAAAAAAAGAAAGAAAGAAAAGAAACATGAAATAATGAAGAGCCTTGCCTGAGACACACAGCAGACAAACAATGAACCCCTTTCCCAGCTAAGTCACCAGATAGATCCCACATCCTTCACAGCAATTTATGTCCTGCTTCTTCTACATAGTTTTTCCCTAAATATTCCATGATAGTTCATGTATCAAATCATACATTGTTTCTTCAGTTAGACTGTAACATTTGTGGGAGGAGGTTTCCCTTCCCTTCATTAAATCTAATATGGTAGTCTATAAAGCATGAATATCCTTTGGCAAACTCAGCAGATATCTGGCCAACACAGGTCATGTTGGTTAACTTCTTCTCCAATTTCTTATAACAGGGACTTCTGGACAGGGTAAAACTAAACACCATCCCTACTGTAAAGTTGATTTGTCAGCCCACATAGTTAGCGTGGGAAAAGCAGAAGTCATTCCACATTGGTTTGTGAGTCAAGGTTCATTTTTTCCAAAAATCCATCTATGTGGCCTTGCTATAAGGCATCAGCAGTGCATAATAATTTAGGAGATGCAAAATAACACACTGGGCAAGTAGACATTTTACTTAACAAATTATGCCTGTTACACGTAATTCTTTCTCAAACCCCCTTATTTATAAAGGAGCAATGCCAAATTTGTTCACTGTCTGGGGTTTCTCACTTTGTCACTTTGATTGAGGTCCACCAAGCCAAGAAAGGCAAAGGAGGCAGATGAGATGAAACTGGCTAATAAACACATTTGGAGCATCTATTATGTGAGAAATTAGTGTGAAGTACAAAGCCTTTTCACAGAAGCATTTTCACTTAAACTTGTTTAAAATGTTTGTCAATGAATTATAACAGGGGCTAGCAAGATTGCTCAGCAGGTAAAGGTACCTGCTGCCAAGCCTTACAACCTGAAGTACAACACTCAAAACCCAAATAGTTGAAGAAGAGAATTGACTCCTACAAGTGTTCCTCTCACCTATGTTTGTGCACTATTAGAGCACATGCACACATACACAAATACATTAATGTAAAAATAAATTCTTTAATTAAATAAAAGTGGCAAAGATGATAGTGGAGTCAATTTATTGTAGTTACTTTTAGGAGCACAGGTGAAGGGTTATTTGCCAGAGCATAGAGGAATCAAAGCAGTGGCATCTTGAAAAGCCCACCTCAGCATAGGTAAGTCAGGAACGTGGGACAGACCTAACAGAATCTCATGACAACTAGTAGCAGCTGCCCAGCTTTTTTATGTAGACTTTCAACATGATCTTTAGTTGTGTTTCATTTTCTCTATAGTGATCTAATTTTTTATTTTTTTATTTTTATTAGTTTATTTATTTATTATATTTATGAGCATTCCGTAGAATGAATTTTAATTGTCCTGATTCTCCTTCCCACAACTCTTCCCAGATTCAGTCTCCAGCCAAAAAGGAAGGTTGGCTGGTCGCTTCTAGGCCTTTCTGAGCTAGCAGGTTTTCACCACAACATCTGACTCCCGAGTCTTTATTGGTAAATAGAAATCTCACCAGGCCATGGCCTGAGGAGTATGGTGCTGACTGTGGGGCCAAGGTGCCACAGATGGTAATTAAAATGTCAGATTCAGGTATAGCTGCTAATCCAAGAGAAAAACAACACACACAATTTGAAAATGATATTAATTTCCCTGTGGCTTATAAGAAAAATATGAAGAAATCACCAGTAAAAGGTATAAAAGTAGGGCTGGAAAGATGGTGTAGTTGTTAAGAGCACTTACAGCTCTCTCAAAGGACCCAGGTTCAATTCTCAGTATCCACATGACTGTAGTTAGAGTTTTCCTGCCTGGCCCATAGTCAGGACAAATCTCTCTCATCCGCCAGTCCCACAGTCGCTCAGACCCAAACAAGTAAACACACAGAAACTTACATTGTTTACAAACTGTATGGCTATGGCAGGCTGCTTGTTATCTACCTTTTCTATCTTAAATTAACCCATTTCTGTTAATCTATACTTTGCCACATGGCTTGTGGCTTACCAGTGTCTTTACATGTTGCTTTTCATGGTGGCGGCTGGCGGTGTCTCTCCCCAGCCTTCTACATCCCAGAATTCTCTTCTCTCTTGTCCCGCCTATACTTCCTGCCTGACCACTGGCCAATCAGAATTTTATTTACACAGAGCGATATCCACAGCACATGACAGCTCACAATTATCAGTAACTCTGGTTCCAGCAGACATGATGCCCTTTTCTGACTTCTGCAGGCACTTGAATGCATGTGGTGCACACACATATACTTGGGTACACATATTAAATAAATGTTTTTAAAAGAAAAATATTGAGAAAATATAAGCATTGGTGATGACCAAGAAATCGAAATGATGACAATGAAATAATGTGTTGTGCGTATTAAAATATAGAGAAAGAGGGAATTAGCTAGAATAAAATTCTGGCAAGGTTATAATTTTAAAAAAATGACTACCCTCCACTACCTGACAGTAAGACCTTATGGCTAAATATATCACATGATAGACTTATATCATGAAACACGGAGAAATAAAGCTGTTGCATATGTAGAAGCTTCAACCCAGCTTAAACTGCATTCATTCTGCTCACAGGTACTATACATGCGTCTAGAGGAGAATAGTGGTCATTAATCTCACCCTGCTACAAAACCTGTGAGATAGCATACTGACCTGTCTATAAGACCTACTGTTGCAGTAGTGGTACAAATGTGTGGTAAAAGACCTGCTCCATAGGGAGGAACCCATACCTGAAACTGTGAATGAGGAAACTGTTAAGCCTGGAGAGGTCATAGACCTAGGGGGAAAGCTACTGCAATTAGTCTGCTAAATGAACAAAACAATAAAATGATTCCTAATGACATAATATACCCACAGATCACTGCACCACTGAACCCTCATCAAAGAAACGTCTTGAGGTAGATGATAATTAATAATTAGACCCACAACTGGACAACAGGCAGAAAGTGAGAGATCTTGAAGCACTCAACCCTAAACGGGATATCAGTATCATTCCCCTTCTCTCAAGGCTCATGGATCTAAGCAAAAGAGGAGGCAGAAAGATTTTAAGAGCCAGAAGTGGTGGATGACTCCAAGAAAACAGTATTTTCTAGGCATGAGAGGGCTGAAGCATATATAAACTCCATTTAGGTTGATGTTGGCTGTGGGTTTGCTGTAAATTGCCTTTATTATATTGAAGTATGTCCCTAATCTCTCCAGGAATTTTAGCATGAAGGGATGTTGGATTTTGTCAAAGGTCTTTTCTGCATGTAAGGAGATGATTATTTAATTTTTATCTTGCAGGCTGTTTATATGGACCACATGTATTGATTTATCTATAGTGAACCATCCATCCATCTCTGAAATGAAGGCTACTTGATCATGATGGATGATCTTTTTTATGTGTTCTTCTATTTAGTTTGCAAGTATTTTATTGAGAATTTTTGCATCTATGCTTTTAAAGAAAATTGGTCTGTAATTTTCTTTTTCTGTTGAGTCTTTATGTGGTTTGGAAATCAAGGTAACTGTGGCGTCATAAAAGGAATTAGGCAATTTTCTTTCTATTTCCATTTATGCAGAATAATTTGAGAAGTATTGGCATTTCTTTGAAAGTCTAGTAGAATTCTGTACTGAATCTATCTAGCCCTAGACTTTTTTGATTGGGAGATTTTAATTACTTCCATTTCACTAGGGACAATAGGTCTGTTTAAAGTGTTTGTCTGGTCTGAATTTAACTTTGGTAGGTTGTATATATCAAGAAACTTACCCATTTCTTTTATGTTTTCCAATTTAGTGGAACAGACTTTTAAAGTATGTCCTTATAGATCTCCTTAGTCTCTGTTGTTATGTCCCCTTCCCATCTCTGATTTTATTAATTTGGATATTCTTTGTGCCTTTCAGTTAATTTGGCTATAGTTTTGTCAGTTTTATTTATTTTCCCAAGAACCAACTCCTTGTTTCACTGATTCGTTATATTTTTTTGTTTGTTTGTACTTCATTGATTTCAGCCCTGAGTTTGATTGTTTCTTGCCATCAACTCCTTTTAGGTGTTATTTCTTGGTTTTAATTCTAGAGCTTGTATGTGTGTCATTAAGTAATTAATATTAGATCTCTCCAGCTTTTTTTAATGCAGGAACTTAGTGCAATGAACCCACTCTTAGAAGGGACTGAATTGTGTCCCACAGGTTTGTGTGTGCTATATTTTCATTTTCATCTGCTTCTAAAAAGGTCTTGATTTCCTTCTTGATTTCCGTCTTCACCCATTCTTCATTCATTAGTTGTTCATTTTCTGTTTTCGGTAAACTTTCTGTTGTTTCTGTTGTTGATGATATCCAGCTCTAATCCCTAGTGGCCAGGTAGGATGCAGGGTGTTATTTCAAGTTTCTTACATCTGTAGAGATTTTTTTGTGTCCAAGTATCTGTTGAGATTTTCTTTCTGTCCAAGTATGTTGTCAGTTTTGGAGAAAGTTCCAGGAAGTGCAGAGAAGATGGTATATTCTTTTGTCTTTGGATAAAATATTCCATAAGTATCAGCTGGGTCCTTTTAATTTATGATGTCATTAACTCCAGCATTTCTCTGTTTAGTTTTGCCCAGATGGCCTGGCCTGTCTATTGGTGAGAGTGGATGACTGAAGTCACACAATGTCACTGTGTGGGGTCCACATGTGACTTTAGCTGCAGTAGTGCTTCTTTGATAAATTTCTGAGCCCTTGTTTTTGTGCATACATGTGTAGAGTTGCAATATCCTCTTTGTGGTTTTTTCCTTTAATGAGTATGTAGTGTCCTTCCCTATCTCTTCTGATTAGTTTTGGTTTGAAGTCTATTTTTGTCAGAAATTAAAATAGCTACTCTAGCAGGGTGGTGGTGGTGCACTTCTTTAATCCCAGCACTCGGGAGGCAGAGCCAGGCAGATCACTGTGAGTTTGAGGCCAGCCTGGGCTACAGAGTGAGTTCCAGGAAAGGCGCAAAGCTACACAGAGAAACCCTGTCTCAAAAAAAAAAAACAAAAATAAGTAAATAAAATAAAATAGCTACTCTAGCTTACATCTTAAGTACATTTTCCTGGAATATCCTTTTCCATCCTCTTACCCCAAGGTGATGTCTATCCTTGATGTTAAGGTATATTTCTTGGACATAGCAGGATGGATGCTATTTTCAAGTCTGTCTGTTAGTCTGCTTCTTTTTATTGGTGAATTGAGACCATTGACATTGAGAGTTATCAATAAGTAGTTTTTGCTGATTCAGTGTGTGTGTGTGTGTGTGTGTGTGTGTGTGTGTGTGTGTGTGTGTATCTACTCTTTGCATTTGCTTGTCTGAGATTATTTATTCCTTGTGTTTTCTTGGGTGTGATTAGCCCCTTTAGGTTGAAGTTTTTCTTTAAGTACCTTCTGAAAGGCTGGATTTGTAGACTAAATATATGAATTTGGTTTCATCATAGAATGGTTTTCTCCATCTATTGTTATTGAAAGTTTAGCTGGGTATAGTTGTCTGGACCAGCATTTGTGGTCTTTGAGAGGTTGTAGAACATCTGTACAGTCCCTTCTGGCTTTTAGAGTCTCCATTGAGAAGTCAGGAGTAATTCTAAAAGGTCTGCCTTTATATGTCACTTGGACATTTTTCCCTTGTAGCTTTAAATATTCTTTCTTTGTTCTGTACATTTAGTGTTTTGATTATTATGTGTCATGGTCCAGTTTAACTTAGTGATCTGAATGTTGCTTGTACCTTGACAGGCACCGCCTTCTTTAGGCTAGAAAAACTTGCTTCTGTGACTTTGTTGAAAGTATTTTCTGGGCCTTTGAGCTGGGATTCTTCTTCATCTCTTCCTACTATTTGTAGATTTAATCTTTCTGTACTATTCCTTCCTGGATGTTTTGTGCCCTGGTTCTTTTTTTATATATACTTAAAATTTTCTTTGACAGAGGTATCCATTTCTTCTATCTTATCTTCAGTGTCTAAGTTTCTCTCTTCTATCTTTTGTACACTGTTAGTGAGGCTTACCTCTGAGGTTTTTGTTCAATTTCCTAAGTTTTTTCATTCCTGGACTTACTTCAGTTTGGGCTTTCTTAAGTGATTCTGTTTCTACTTTCATGACTTGAACTGTTTTCTTCACTTCATTCCACTGTTTGTGTTTTCACAGATTTAATTAAGGGATTTATCTATCCTCTTCAAGTTCCTTTAACACATTCACAATAACTATCTTAAAGTCCTTACCTTGTGCTTCAGCTATATTGCATTTCTCAGGACCTACTGTAGTAGGGTTTCTGGGTTCTGGTGGAAATATTTTGTCTTGGATTTTAATGATTGTTTTTGCATTGTTGTCTAGGCATCTAGGTTTGCGATTCTAGTTGTTGGTATCTGGTTCTTGTCTTTGTTAGGTGGGTGCTCCACTCCTTGATGTTATTGTTCTCCATGTGTTTTTGAACCTTCTAGAGAATCTTCTGCTATTGACTTCAAGGTTTATTGTATTGTGGTCAGATTAAATACATATAATATTTCAGTTTTTCTGTGTGTTGAGATTTTGTGTGTGTGTGTCCAAATACATGGTCTGTTTCAGAGAAAATTCTATGGGACGCAAAGTAGAGAGGGGTATGGGGGGGGCGCTTGAAAATTCTGTAGATATCTGCTAAGTCCATTTAAAGAGTGAGGTCAATTAATTCTTATTTTTGTTTACTTTTTGTTCAGATGATTGGTATATCAGACAAAGTGAGGCATTGAAATCACCTATTATGACTTGATTGGTATTAATCTGTGGCTTGATGTCTAGTAGAGTAGTCTGTATTAGCATCTATGGCCTTTTAGGACTTGGGGGACTTTGCTAAACTATTCTAGCTTTTAAAGTTTCCATTGAGTTGTGAATTGTTATTCTGATGGGTTTACACTCATATATGATTGGTGGCTTTTCTCTTACAGCTTTCAATACTCTTTCTTTTCTGTATAACTAGTGTTTAAACTATGATATACCATGGAGAGTTTCTTATCTGGTCCTGTTTGGTATTCTTTGTGCCTCTTATATCTATATGGGTATGTCTTTCCATAATGGGTGTTTGAACTTTTCAACTCAAACTTGATTTTGACTTGAATTTTTTTCAGTATTTATATCTCTTTATTGAATCCTGTTTGTAGATAATCCTGAATTCTCTTTGTTATTTTATTCAGCCATGAGGGTGTTTTTGGACTTCACTCATGAGTTTATTCTTATCCTCTTAAACTTTATTTTGTTTCATTGTGTCTTCTTTAATTGCCTTGAATTCTTTGATCATGTTTATGATTGTTCTTTTAAATTCTCTGCCCCGAGGTTCATATAAGTAATTGCCATTTGAGAACATTTCTATAAGACTGGTGATCTTCTGGGGGAAGGGGGTATATTGTCTTGGTCTTTCATATTGCTTGTGATTTTTTAATGGTTCCTTGGCATGTAAATTTAGTTAATTGGCTATGTATTTCATATAAGCTTCTATCCTGCCTAAGTTGAAAGAAAATTTGGTTTGGTTTTGATGTTGCCCAAACTTAGTTGAGCCACAGCATCAAGATAACTGAAGAAGATCAAGAGGATACAAACAGAACAGAAGAAGTCAAAATATCTTTATCTGTAGGTGAGTGTATACATTAGGAACCCTAAAAATTCCACAAGGAAACTCCTACAGCTGGTAAACACTTTCAGCAAAGTAGCAGGATACAAAATTAATACACAAAAAAAGATAGCCTTCTTATGTGCAAATGAAAGACTGAGAAAAATCAAGGAAACAATACCTTGCACAATAGCATTAAAAAAATATCTTGGGATAATTCAAACCAAGCAAGTGGAAGACATATAATAAAAATCTTAGGATACTAGAGAAAATATCAAAAGATGGAAAGCTCTCCTACGCTCGTGGATCAGGAGGATGAATATTGTAATATCCTACCAAAAGCAATATACAGATTCCAGGCAATCCCCATCGAAATTCCAACACAATTCTTCACAGATCTTGAAAGGGCAAGTCTCAGCTACACATAGTAAAACAAAAACCTAGGATGACTAAAACAATCCTGAAAAATAAAAGAACTGCTGGAGGTATCACCACCCCCAAATGTGACTTGTACTATAGAGTTATAGTAATAAAAACAGCATGGTATAGGCATAAAAATAGACATGCTGATAAACAAAATAGAATTGAAGATCCTGACATAGTTCACACACCTATGGACACATTATTTTTTATAAGGAAGCCAGAAATACAAACTGGAGAAAAAAAACAGCATCTTCAAAAATGGTCAAACTGGATGGCTATATGTAGAAGAATCCAAATAGAACCATACTTATCAAACTGCACAAAACTCAACTCAAAATGGATCAAGGACATCAGCATAAGGCTATATACACTGAATCTGATAGACAGGAATGTGAGGAACAGCCTTGAACTCATTGACACAGGAAAATAATTTCTGAACAGAACACCAATAGCACAGGTATCAACAACAACAATTAATAAATGTGAGCTCATGAGATTTCTGTACGGCAAAGGACCCCCTCATACAAAGCATCTGGACACATAATGGGGAAAGATTTTTACCAACTATGTATCCAATAGGAGGTTAATAACTAAATACATAAAGTACTCAAAATACTGAACATCAAGAAAGCAAATAATCCAACTTTAAAATGGAGTACAGATCTAAACAAAATTCTCAACAGAGAAAAAAAAACAAATGGCTGAGAAGCACTCACTGAATGTGCATCCACATGGGAGGCCTTGCCTTCTTGAAGGGAGTGGGAGATGGGTTGGGAGGGGAGGCTGGGGGGAATGGAAGGAGGAAAGGAGGATCTTTTTTTTTTTTTTGGTTTTTTTGAGACAGGGTTTCTCTGTGTAGTTTTGCGCCTTTCCTGGAACTCGCTTTGTAGACCAGGCTGGCCTCAAACTCACGTAGACCACCTGGCACACGTAGACCACCTGGCTCTGCCTCCCAAGTGCTGGGATTAAAGGTGTGCGCCACCATCACCCGGCAGGGATCTTTGATTGGTGTGTAAAATGATTGAAAATTTTTTCTTAATAAAAAAAGAAATTTTTTTAAAAAAAGCCCATTTGAAATTGTAATGAATCTGTAATTTCAAAGTAGCTCTTTCACTTAAGGAAAGGAGCTAAAGAACATAAACAGTATCTTTCTCTAGAAATTTCTGTATGTTATAATTTTTACTTTTAAAATAAATCATGCACTTGAAGGAAAAATACAAAAATGCTCCAAAATTTCAAATATCAGTTTATATTTGAATGTTTATTTTGAATATTGAAATGTAGTCAATATTTAGATAAGGTTTTCCCTATAAAGTTTTATGTAAATCTGAGTAGAGGATGATGACTTTGAATTTCTGACCCTCCTGTGTCTACCTCCTGAGTAGTGAATTGATAGCTACTCGTCACCCAGAGTTTGTACATGCTAAGAAAATATGTTACCAACTAAGCTATACTTCAGCCATGTTTTACTTAATTTTTAAGAAATTAAAACCACCAAAAAAATTCACAATGCCAATATTGGTAGAATACGCAAATTGTTTAAACAACGAGTAATTAGCAAGAATGCCTAACTTTTTGGCTCCCCTTACAAGTTTGTTTAAGGCAGGGTATTACATATCCCAGGTTAACATTGTAAGTGTTTTTAAAATATAATAATGTTTGTTATTATAAACATTTCTGTTGGCCAAGTGTGATGTCCTATCTTAAATCCCAGCATTTAAGAGACAGAAGTATGCCAGGCACTAGGGAGGCAGAGGCAGGTGGATCTCTGTGAGTTCGAGGCCAGCCTGGGCTACAGAGCTAGTCCAGGACAGGCTCCAAAGCTACAGAGAAACCCTGTCTCGAAAGAGAGAGAGAGAGAGAGAGAGAGAGAGAGAGAGAGAGAGAAATATGAGGGTCAAGAATTCAAGATTATCCTTAGCTGCATACCAAAGTCATATATATGATTTAAAGCACACACAGAGATATGATGGTATTGTGTTCCCCAAAATATTGTGCACCCTAATAAATTTACCTGGGGTCAGAGACAGAACAGCCACAATATTAAACATGAGGATAGGCAGTGGTAGCACAGCCTTTAATCCTAGCATTCCAGAGGCAGAAATCCATCTGTTCAAGGATTCAGCCAGGCATGGTGACTCACACCTTTAATCCCAAGAAGTGAGCTTTTAATCCCAGGGAGTGACGGCAGAAAGTAGAAAGATATATAAGGCGTGAAGACCAGAAACTAGAAGCATTTGGCTGGTTAAGCTTTTAGGCTTTGAAGCAACCAACAGTTCCGCTGAAATTAATTCTGGATGAGGACTGAGACGTTTCCAGTCTGAGGAAACAGGATCAGCTGAGGAACTGGAGAGGTGAGGTAGCTGTGGCTTGTTCTACTTCTCTGATCTTCCAGCATTCGCCCCAATACCTTGCTCCAGGTTTGTTTTCATTAATAAGAACTTTTAAGATTCCTGGTACACACAGATATACACACACATACACACACATTTTAAAATAGTCTCCAGTCAATATCCAATGACATTTTGATACCTCTCAGGTACTTACTTTCAAATTACAATAATAAATCTCCCATATTTGTATTATTCTCTCTAGGATTTGGTATTGGCTTTACAGAATTCAGGGGTTTATTTGCTATTTTGTTAATATCTCATGTTGAATATCAAGAGTGTATTTTTCTAGCAGAAACTCAGAGCCTTCTGATCTCTGAAATCTACTCTTGCCAAGGAGGCAAAGTAAGATTAATTCTCACTCTAAAGTTAGGTCATACTAATTCTTGTGTTTTTTTCTTGATTTTTTTAAATTAAATTTGTCATTCTCACATGTAAAAAAAAAAAGAATTTTTAACATTCTTAGTCATCAGAAAACATCAATTCAAAACTATTTCATCTTACACCAGTCAGAATAGCCAAGATCCATACAACAAATAACAGCTCCTACTGGCAAGAATGTTGACTAAATAGAACACTCACTCATTGTTGGTGGGAGTACAAACTTGTATAACCACTATGGAAGTTAGTGTGGCAGTTCCTCAGGAACCCAAAAATAGATTGACCTCAAAATCCAGCTATATCACTCTAGGGCACATACACAAAGTACTCTACATCCTAATACAGAGATATTTGTTCAACCATGTTCATTGAAGCTCTATTCGCAATAGCCAGAAATTGGAAATGGCCTAGTTGTCTGTCAACAAATGAATAAAGAAAATGTAGTACATCTACACAATGGAATATTACTCAGCTATTAAAAAAATCATGAAAATCACAGGTATGAATGAAGATAGAAAAAATCATAGTGAGTGAACCCAGACCCCAAAAGACAAATACAGTATGTATTCACACATGTAGATATAGATAGATAGATAGATAGATAGATAGATAGATAGATAGATAGATAAATTAGCTGTGAAAATATTCAAAAGCATGCTACAATCAATACAACCCCAGAGGTTAGGTATAGAATAAGGGACTGGGGAGGGATGGGTCTCCCTGGAAGAGGAAATAAAATATATAGTTATGGATGGATATGGGGGAGACTGGAATGGGAAGATTAAATAAAGAAGGATGAGAAAGGGTATGCAGGAAGGAACAGCTAAAGATAAGGACTATTTGAGAGGGCATATGGAAATCTAATACAGTCGAGCTTCATAAAATATATACATATATAAAATGAAATCACCAAATAACAGGAGGAAAAAAAGCCCCAATTAGACATCTCTCACTACTAAATAAAGCCCCCAGTTCCAGGAATGGGTTACATATAATACAGTTCTTAGCTAAATGGGCCCCATGGAAAGCCCCAAACAGCCTAAGCTATTGCAGTGGCTATTGATTGCTCTCCACAAAATGATGGTAAGGCCTATTGCTGAAGACACCACCTACATAACCCATTAAACTGGAGAAATCATGCCAGTGGATACATAGAGCAGTCACCCTTCTGACTAGTTTTTATAGTACTCAGAAAGAACTCTGCACATTACCAAAGGAGAACGATGAACACCAACCCAGCTACAAACCTTTCTATATAAATGGCCTGCAAGAAACATTGATGCAATAGTGGCACCAATCTTGTGGGAGTAACCAACCAATATCGCATTTGATTTAAGGCCCACTCCATGAGATCAAACACATCTCCAATATAGTGATATTTTATTTGTATTGAAATGTGATTTTATTTGTATGCCAATAAAGTTGCCTTGAGGTCAGAGCAAGCCAGAGCAGAAGCCGAGCAGTAGTGGGGCACGCCTTTAATCCTAGCACTTGGGAGGCAGAGCTAGGCGGATCTCTGTGTGTTCAAGGACACAGCCAGCATGGCAGACACACGCCTTTAATCTCAATACCAAACATAGACGACCTGGAGGTCTGTACAAACAGACAGTGACAAGGAGGTCATGTGGCTGGGTTTACAACCAATGAGAAAACAGAACAGAAAGTCTTTAAATAGACAGGACGCACAGAAGTAGGTCTCTTGCGGAGAGGAGGAACCGCAGAAGCAGTGAAGGGTAAGGTTTTCCGCTTTTGCTCTGACCTCATGGTTTTTAACTCTGCAATCGGTTCTGTGTTTCTTATTTAACAAGCTGGTTACATCTACACTCCAACACTACTCAGGTAGCCAAGAACCTGAGACTAGTTAGGCCAGGGAACTAGGAAAAAAATCCAAATACTATTCTTCTGCTAAAGGAACAGCAACAAAATGACTCCTCATGACATTCTGCTATACTCATAGGTCAGTGCCTTGCTCAGCCATCATCAGAGAGGCTTCCTCCTACAGTAGATGGGAACAAATCCAGAGACCCACAACTAGACAATGTACAGAGTCAAAGACCTTAAAACATTCAGTACTAAATGGGATGTCTCCATCAAATCCTTACCCTCAGGGCTCAGGAAACTCTGCAAAAGATTGTAAGGAGCCAACAGGGATGGAAAGACACCAAGGAAACAAGACCCTTTAGACACAACAGAATTTGTTGCACGAATGAAATCACAGAGACTGTGGCAGCATGCACAGGGCCTGCATGGGTCTGGACCTGATGGTGTCCCAGTATTGAGAGCAGAAATGGACACAAGCCCACAACTGATACCTGCTCACAAAGGAAAAATTAGATTTCTCCAATGGAGACTCACTGGGTATACAAACCACACTCAGAAAGTTACAAGGGAATATGCCAAAACCCATTCTCCACCTGAAAACACACACAGAAGCAACATTGTATGTACTGGGCAGGAATATGTGTGTATGTGCATACATGTGTGCATACGTATGCATGCAATAACAATTAGTGGGGAGGAAAGGTGACGAATTTGAAGGAGAGCAGGGAGGGGCATATGGGAGGGCATAAAGAGAGGAAAGGGAAGAGAGAAATGGAATTATATTACAATCTCAAAAATAAAAAAACTATATTCAATTAAACTGGAAAACCTAAAATAAGTGGATACATTTCTAGAAACATCTGCACAACCAAAATTAAACCAAGAAGAGACAAACAACCTAAACAGGCATAATAAAGAGATTTTAAAAATAACAAAAAGTTTCCTGACCAAAAACAACAACAACAAAAAAAAAAAACAGATGGAGTCACAGCAAAATTTGCTCAGACTTTCAAAGAAAAACTACAACCACTGCTTCTCAAGTTATTAAAAAAAGAAAGAAAGAAAGAAGGAAGGAAGGAGAGAGAGAGAGAGAGAGAGAAAGAAAGGAAGGAAGGAAAGAAGGAAGGAAGGAAGGAGGGAGGGAGGGAGGGAGGGAGGGAGGGAGGGAGGAAGGAAGAAGGAAGAAAGGAAGAAGGGAATGGAAGGCGCAATTCCAAACTCTCGTGAAACCAGCATAATTCTGATTCTAAAATCAGGGAAAGACAGAGCCAACATAAGAGAGCAAAGGGCCACTGTCCCTGCAGACCACAGATTCAAAACCTTTCAGCTAAAAACTTGCAAACTGAATTCAGGCATATACCAAGGCATCATTTAACAATAACAAATTGGCCTTATCCCAGAGATACAGGGATGGAAATCATATATAAGTTGGTAAATGTAATAAGTAATACAAATTGACTTGATCACATGATCATCCCAAGAGATGCAGAAGGCCTTTATAGAATCCAGCAAGACTTAATGATAAGAGTCCTAGAGAAAACAAGTACACCTAAACATAATAAGGTTATGTATGGCAAACCCAAAGCCAACATCATCCTAAAACAGAAAAATTGAAATAATCCTATTAGAATCAGAAACAAGACAGGAATGTCCATAATCCCCATGTCTTTTCAGTATAATGTTTGAGGTCTTTAGAGCAAAGGAACAAGAGAAGGAAATTAAAGGAATACAAATAGGAAAAGAACTATGACTTTATCTCTATTTGCAGGTGACAGGATATTATACATAAGAGAACACTCTAGAAAAGATCAACACTTTTAGCAAAGTGGCAGCATACAAAATCAACTCACAAAATCAATAGCCTTTCTATATACCAATAGCAACAAGCTGAAAAACAGATCATGGAAACACACTCATTTATAATAGCCTAAAAATAACTTGGAATAAACCTAACCAAGGGAATTAATGATCTCTAAAATGAAAACTGCAAATCCCTGGAGAAATAAACTGAAGAAGACACTAGAAGATGGAAAACCTCCCTTGCTCATGGACTGGTAGAATATTGTGGAAATGACCATATTACCAGAAGCAATTCACGGATCTAATGCTGTCCCAATCAAAATCCCCATAACGTTCTTCACAGAAACAGAAAAAATAATCCTAAATTTCATATGGAACCACAAAATACCCTGAATAACCACAGCAAGTCTGAGCAAAAAGAGTAACACTGAGGGGATTATAACTCAGATTTAAAGTTATTTTACAGAGCCATAGTAATGAAAAAAGCATAGCAGTAACATCAAAATAAACCTGTAGATCAACTGAACAGAATATTCAGTCATAAGTAAGCACACAGACTGACAGTCACCTGGTGTTAAACAAAGATGCCAAAAGCACACAGTGGAGAAAAGACAGGGTATTCCCAAAAAAAAAATGATTCTGGAAAAACTAGGTGTCCACATATAGAAGAATGAAATTAGACGCATACTATCACCCTGCACAAATGAGTCAAAACTCTCAACATGAAGTCTTATACTCTGAAACCACTAGAGCAAACATAGAAAGTGCCCGACAAGGTACTGACAAGGACTTTCTCAATGGGGCTCTATATGCTCAATAGTTAACGCCAACAATTTACAAATGAACCCTCATAAAACCAAAAATTTTCTCTACATCAAGGAGAACAATTGAGTGAAGAGAACGCCCACAGAGTGGAAAGAATCTTTGGTAGTTATATACTCAAAAGAGGATTGCTATCTAGAATATATGAAGAACTTTTTTAAAAGAATCAAGAAAACAAACAACCCAGCCACCCCGAAAAATGAGTTGTAGATCTGAACAAACAATTTTAAAAGGAGAAATAAGAAGAGGAATCACGGGATGGAGGGAAGAAGGAGGGGAGGTGGATAAGAAAGACTACCAGCCATAGTGGAGAGGGGGCCTGGACTGGCTAACCTCAGTAACCAGATCGGTCAATACCTTAACTGCCGTCAGAGAGCCTCATCCAGTAACTGAGGGAAGCAGATGCAGCGATCCAGAACCAAGCATCAGGCTGAGCTCCAGGAGTCCAGTCAAAGAGGGAGAAGAGGGATTCTATGAGCTAGGGGCATCGAGATCATGATGGGGAAAGCTGCAGAGACAACCAAACCAAACTAGTGGGAATTCATGAACTTTAGACCAACAGCTGTGGAGCCTCAATGGGACTGGACTAGGCCCTCTGCATAAGCGAGACAGTTGTGTAACTTGATCTGCTTAAGGGGCCCTCTGGCAGCAGGATCAGAATCCATCCCTGGTGCATGAGCTGGCTTTTTGGAGCCCACTACCTATGTTGGGACACATTGCACAGCCTTGATGCAGGGTGAGAGGCCTGGACCTGCCTCTACTGAATGTATTAGGCTCTGCTCACTCTCCATGGGAGGCCTCACCTTGTTAGAGGAGGGAATGCAGGGTGAGTTGCAGCAGGGAAGGCTGGAAGGGCAGGAGGAGGGAAGAGAGGGGGATCTGTGGTTTGTATGAATGAATGAATAAAAAAAGAATGAAAAAATTCCTTGAGCCGGTGGGTGGTGGCTCATGCCTTTAATCCCAGCACTCAGGAGGCACAGCCAGGCAGATCTCTGTGAGTTCAAGGCCAGCCTGGTCTACAGAGTGAGTTCCAGAAAAAGCACAAAGCTACACAGAGAAACCCTGTCTTGAAAAACAAAACAAAACAAAACAAAAAATTCTTTGAAAATAAATAAATGGATAGATAGATAATGAATGAATGAATAAATAAATAAATAAATAAATAAATAAATAAATAAACAAACAAACAAACCTTTTAAAGTGTTGAAAGGCCATGCCTTAAATTCTGGACTCACAGAGGCAGGTGGATCTCTGAGAGTTCCAGTCTACATAATAAGACCCTATCTCAAAAGAAAAAAGAGTGTCAGCATCCTTAACAATCAGGAAAATTAAGATTAAAACTACTTTGAGATCCCATCTTACCTCAGTTGTAATAACTAAATTCAAAGCAATAACTGACAGACAGCAAGTGTTGGCAGGATGTGGAGAAAGAGGAACCCTTAGTCACTGTTGGTGGTACTGAAAACTCGTGCAGCCACTATAGACATTAGTGTGGAAATCCTCAAAATTCTCAAAGTGGACCACAGGACCAGCATTACCACCCTTTGGAGCGTGCTCAATGACTCAACACCCTACTACAGAGATGCTTGCCATACTCTTTGCCACTCTGTTCACCATAGCTAGGAAATGGAAGCGGCCTAGCTATCCATCAACAGTGAATGAAGAGCAAAAAGTGACACATTCACATTACTGAATTCTAGTCAGTTGTGCAGAAACACTAAACTGTGAAATTCACAGGTAAATGAATGGGACTGTAAAATATTATACTGAGTGAAGTAGCCTAGACCCAGAAGGACAAACAGTCATGTTCTCTCTTATTTTTAGATCCTAGATCCAAACCTTTAAATGTAAGTGTACAGTTTGAAATAACCATAGAAGTTGGGAAAGTAGAAAGGGACGGTCGGAGAAGGCGAGGAGAAGGAGCTCTAGAGAAGATGAGAGCGGAGCACGGGTGCTATGCAGGGAGCGGGGGTCAAAAATGAGAAGAGAGAACTAACTGGGAAGGAATGAGAGAGAATATACAAATAGGAAGGGATGGAGAGGGATAAATAACACTAAGTATGCTTGGAAAAAGCCACAGAGAAACCTGTTATTTCATAAACTTATAAGAGAGAGAATGAGCTAATAGAGTTAACCCATACAGTGTGATAATGCTCCCCTCAGAAGCCAAAGACAAAAACCCCAATGCCAGGCATGGGATCCCACCCTTTGAGGTTAGCTATTGTCACTGGTCTTGGTTGCCTTCCAGAACTTGATGGTATGACATGATTACTGAATACCACACACTTCTGTTGATAAAGGACTTGGAGAAATCAGAAAGCTAGTACTGACTTCGCCTCCTCCCTGAGGCCTAGCTGTCATTGTGTTGAAAGGTGCTACACAAGCTGCCAAGAGAGAAGAGTAATCAACAGTCCTACCCAGTTGTAAATCCTGAGACAGAGGCGGGGCGGGGGGATGACAGAGACACAGACTATTTTGAAAAAGAGGAGACAAGGATAAGACAATAATTTTGCTGTTTACAAAATACATTGACATTATTTACATATTTATGTCACAAAGATCATTGTTATCAATGGCAGAAGTTTTTCAAATCCGGCTTCTTTCTCATTCACTCTTCGAGAGTTTCATTTGTATATATCGTATATTATGTTTGTAACTGCCCCTCATTTCTCCCTCCAGTTCCTCCTACACATCTTACCACATTCTTCTCCCTACTCTCCTGGAACTTTTTTTTTTCTTTTGGGGTTTTTTAATTTTTTTTTTTTTTTTTTTAGACAAGACTTATCTGTTATGTAGCTTTGGATGTCCTAGAACTCACAGAGATCCACCTGTCTCTGCCTCCCAAGTTCTGGGATTAAATGTGTCACCTCTCCCAGCTCTCATATACATAAATGTGTGTGTGTGTCCATCTGCTCATTGGGATGAGGCCATCCACTGAAATCACAGACGACCTATCTGTGGCTACAACCCCAGAGAAAAATGACTATGCCTCCCCCCGGGTGCCAGCACTCTCAACAGCTCCTGAGATGGGGTAGCATGCTCATGAGCCACCACTCCCCACCCATGGGGGACATCTGACCACTTGATCTGGCGCCACAAACAAAAGCTGCTGTGAGCTCACCAGTACAGCAGCCATGCTATGGCCAGAGAACAGCATTCCACCACATGCCTCCTCATCCTCTGGCTCTTCTCTTCTTCCTACCCCTTCCTTCTTCCATGATATTCCCTGGGCCTTGGCAGGGCGTGGAGGTTGATATAAGTGTCTCATTTAAGGGCTGAGCACTCACAGTTCCTTATCCTTAGCACTTTGCCCAGTGTAAGACTCTGCATTAATGACTGCAGAAATAAACATCCCTGTCAAAGGTTAGAATAGCCCATGTCTGTAGGTGTATGCGTAAATATTTCAAAGGCAGTTTGACAGCAGAACCATATAGAAAAATAACTATTGTAGGAGCCCTTCTAGGGCCTGTGGTTTCCAGACCTAGGCATGAACTGCCTCCTATTAACAAGGCTTCAAATCCAGCCATAGAGCAGTTGGTTGTCCACTGGGGTCATGCCACTACTGCACCAGTGAGCACATCTTGCCTGGCAAGAAAGTTTCATAGCACGTGGGGTCCAGTGCTGGGTAAGATCATTAGTGTCTCTTTTTCCATTTGGGGCATCTGAATGCCACTTTTTAGCACCAGGAAAACTAGACAACAGGGAGGAAAACTCCTGGTCAAGGTGAGATGGACCTCTCTATGCCCTATGACCAAAATATGTGGTGGTCTTCAGCAATGGGACCTTACTATTTATTTATGATAGACAACTAAGAGTAATGGCAATAGCCTACATGTTTGCAACTCTCTGGAGCCTCCCTTACTAGGAATTCAAAGGGAAGTAGCTTATGCCACTCACTGAAGCTTTCACTTAATAACCCATGTCTTCAGGGAGCAGTATTGAGCTTCTTAAATAACATTATTTGAAGCTATTAGGTCTGTAGTTGGGTATGGAGGTGTCTTTCTCCCAAAATACCAGCTTCCTCAATGTTCCCTGTAATTGGCAGAATCTCTACTTTCCTAAAGTGTATACTGACTCATCCCTTCTTCGGAAACTAGTCTCAGATGGTGATCCCATGTATAAAATCATACCTTTGGAAAGACTAAGAGGGCAGAAAAAATTTTAAGCGGCTGCTGTTCTTCTATACCCATATCACTCTTATCTGCTCCTGGAGAAAAACCTATGCATATTGATGTTTTCCTTTTAAGTGACCCAAAGATAACTTCCTAATCTTGCTTGATTCTGATGTATCAAGTAACCAACTGCCTAAAGAGTAGGGCAGAGTTGACTTTAGACTTGTTTGCTTCCAGTAGAACATTCTAAATTTTCTTCCTCTCCCCACAGAGAATATGCACCAAAGATTTTCTGTAATTCTTGCAGAGGAGCCAACTTTAATTTCTTTTTTTTAAAACGGTTATCACTAGTCAATTATCCTCAGATGAAAATACCTAAGAAATTCTGAGAGGAAAAAGAATTCACAAAATTTTCAGCATCTAGTTAACATTTTCATCTTCCCTTTCAAGCCCTAGAACGCTATTTTAGTGTTTCACTCTAGGGAATATGTGTTGGTGGGGTGGGGGTGGGAGGTTACTTTTACCATACTAAACATGAGGGTCAAAATCCTGAGAATGTTGGCATTAGGTCACTAGCTTTATATACAGATAGACACTTGCACAAAACAGATAATGGCTTGTTTTCTACTTGTTTGACATGTATTTCCCCAAGTTCACCAAAATGATTGTCTTCAAAGCCTGTGTCCATTATCCTCTCACTGTCTTCCCTGCAATCGCGTTCTCTGAATAAATACAGGGGCTGAGTTACAATTTAAAATAATGAGACCCTGCAGGCCCAGTGTCCTCACATGCAATAAAAGGGTGTGGGCTAATTGCAGGAGCACAATTTTTTTTCCCTACATTTGCTTCACTTTGATTGGTGGATTGGTGCTTTAAATAAAGGTTTCTGATCTTTCCAGAATGAGAGACACAGAGAGAGCCCCAGGCACAGTGCAGAAAAAAAAATTAATCTACTTTTCTTAGAACTGTTTTGATTGGCATATCATCAGGCCTGAGAGCACAGTGAATGTCAGCATCTAAGGTAAAATGTGATTTTATCATTTCCAAATGTTTGCTGTAAATTCTCTTTTCCTATCTCCAGATAACCTTTACAAAGAAAATGTATCTTTATTACAAGAAGCTGAATAACAGACTATTTCAACCACTAGAATGTTCCAGAAAATATAATAATACCATTTGGCTAAGAAAATAAACTTATTTGTACAACTTTTTTAAAATGTTTGTGTCTATTAGTGATAGTGCCTCATGTATAAAAGTATGGAAGATGAGCACAAGTTGTAATCAGATGTGCATTCAGGCCAAAGTAATGGGCCTTTTGAACTTACAAAATACATTTTAAAATTTACTCATTTTTAGGAAGGAAAAATCACTAATGTCAAAGGGGATAAATATAGTCAACATTAACTTGAAAGCTATGTGTTGAAATGATTCTGTATTATGATTCAATTATAGATTTATTTCAAATGCACTTCAAATTTTATCTGAACTTAAAGAATAAGATTTTGTGACTTGTGGTTGCTAGACCCATCTTATGAAGTGAAGCATAGCATTTAAAGAATATTCCTGGAGGTTGCTTTTAAATGCTCATTTAGATTGTAGCTTCATAAAAATAAGTGCTCAGATACATATTTTAACTGTTAATCATTTCATCCTGAGAACCACCTTTAACAACACTTTGCTTTTGTTAATTTGTTGTTGTTGATGATGCTTGCTTGCTTGCTTGCTTGCTTTTTACCTGATTGTCTTTGGAAGAAAAGACACTCACTCTTAGAAATGTACTTTGATCATTATGAACGCAATTCTGCCTGATGCAATTTTCCAACCCAACTGTGTTTTAGATTCCACTTTTCAAAATGAAGGGCCTGATCCTGTTCCTGTCCCTGGTGAAAACGAGCCTGGCAGTGCCGGTAAGTCCATCCCAGGGGCTCTAAGAGGCTCCTGAGTCTGACTGAAGCAGCCCTGGAGGGGCTATCTGAAAGTCCAGGCACTGATCCCCTTGACTGAATACAGTGTGGAGTTCCTGGTGAATCAAGAGTTACAATGGCCAGACATCAGTTTTCTCATCTAAAAGCAATAAGGCCAATATAATCTTCTACTCCAAAAAAATATTTTAGAATACTTCAAAGCAACTTCTATGCCTCATTTCGCTCTTTTAAAAGTGAACAGACTGAAGTGTCATGGCTCGCACTGTGATATTTTATTATCAGTTCCTTGCTATCATTATGAACTTGAAGTGAAAAGAGAAAACATCTCCTGGGGGCAAACGGTGTGTCTCTTTGTATTAGCAACATCACATGGTTATAAAACTAAAGCATATAGTTCCAGTTAAAGATAGTCGTTAGCTGGTACATTTAGCTGTTCTACCAGCCAACGGGAATTTTTTAAGATTTTTTTTTTTTAAGATTTATTTATTTATTGTGTATGCAGTGTCCTGCCTGCATGTATCCCTGCAGGCCAGAAGAGGGCACCAGATCTCATTATAGATGCTTGTGAGCCACCTTGTGGTTGCTGGGAATTGAATTCGGGACCTCGGGAAGAGCATCTAGTGCTCTTAACCTCTGAGCCATCTCTCCAGCCCAGGAATTTTTTTTTTTTTTTTTGTTTTTGTTTTTGGTTTTTGGGGGTTTATTTTGGTTTTTCGAGACAGGGTTTCTCTGTGTAGCTTTGCGCCTTTCCTGGATCTCGCTCTGTAGACCAGGCTGGCCTCGAACTCAGAGAAATCCGCCTGGCTCTGCCTCCCGAGTGCTGGGATTAAAGGCATGCGCCACCCAGGAAGTTTTAAATGAAAGAAAACTTGAGGCAGGCTACCTAACTTGACTGAGGTCCACTTCAGTCGGCCATCAGCGATCTAAAACATTGGTTCTCTTTGAATGTATAGTGATCCACATCTGAGTACTTCAGAGTCACACTGAGGAATGGAAAAACTGCTTGTTTGCCAAGCATCTGTCCATTGGATCAGATGTTTCTGCTTTTAATTCCACACAGGAAATGCATCTCTGTGTATTTATACCATGTAAATAATGTTCCTCTTTAATGCATGGCTTGGAGCAGGTATAAAGTAAACTACTTAGACCTATAGTAAGAGCTCTCCAAAATTTGGAATTAGGACACTTACCAATAAGGGTGAAGGTAGCTCTGCTCCCACAATACCCCCAAATTCTGAACATCTCCTGGTACACACACTGGTGTGCACACAGGCACACACAATCACTCTCCTTGTCTCACAGCTCACCTATTTCTCTACCAAAAGTGTTTACTACACATTTTTAGTGGCTTTCCTTCAACATATAGCCAAAATGAATTATTTGGAAAAATTTGCATCGTAACTCAAAAAGTGGAGTCATACATATGAAAAAGTTAAGAATAAAAAAAGTACAGGGTGGAATTCCTTAGCCTCTTATTCCTAAAGGATAAGGATCCCCACTGTTCCATACTTGGGTGGGGATGGACAGACAGACAAAAAGATACTTGTAGTATAAATGAAAGAAGGAATTACAATCTCAACACTAGGTAAATGAAAATATCCATGAAATCAAAGACTCTCAAAATTCAATTTTCTGGTAGGTAGGGTAGCACAGAATTGATCCAGCACACAGAAAGCTGGGAATATTGTGAATTAGTAGCCATCCTTGGCTACATAAGTCCAAGGCCAGCCTGAGCTAAATCCCAAAGGCTTGTCTAAAACAAATAAGTAAATATTTTTAAAAAAATTAAATTTAAAAATCTAAGTTCTCTTCCAGTCTCCATTCACCCTCAGACACTGGTATTTGTGCTTATTACCATACAAAAAAATTAAAAATGACTAGAAAGAGAAGTACTTTGTATTTTTAGAGAGCTACTTATATTATACTTATCCTTCACGATAGTGTACTTAGTACTATAATATTTTTATTTATTAAAAAAATAACTCATTCTGAAAAATTAAAGATATAATTTTATTATTTTTATTATGTGAAAGTGTGTGTGTGTGCGCATGTGGGTATGTGCACATGAGTGCAGGCGCCTGAGGAGATTAGAGGCATCAAAGCTCCTGGAGCTAGCATTACAGATGGTTGTGAGCCACCTGACATGGATGCTGGAAACCAAACCCAGGTCTTCTGGAAGAATAACAAGTGCTCTTAACTGCTGAGCCATATGTACAGCCTGTGATCTAAAAATTTAAACACAGATCCATGAGCTTATACCCAGAATAATCTTTAAATAATAGCACAGAGACCTTTTGAATAGGAGGCAAGATAGGTCTGCACACGACTTTGCTTAATACATAACCTCATACCATATCCCATAATCCAAAAGCACAGATGTTTATAAAAAGCACAAGAACATTTAGCTCACATGTGTCTCCTTTGCTTTTACATGTTTAAGACTATAAAGTACTCTTGTGTTTTGTTCCCTTATTTTACTTCTCATTGTAAATCAGTTTTCTTTTAAAGAAACATAGTATTAAGATGCACACAAAAAAAATTATGTGGGAGCAAAATTACTAAGTATAACAATTCCTCCAAATGACTTGAATTCATCATTCTGTCTGAAAAACCAAGTCATTTGAGTAATAAACCAATATGGTAGCCTCTTAGACATTCCATTCAACAGTGACCTCCTACTCCAAATATACATTTACAGAAGTTTCTCAACAAAGAACTCAAGATCATTCATATTTCTATTTAGGCATTTCCTCAACAACCTGGGGCTCAAAACATGGCACCTCCGGGCATGGCTAGTTTGAGTCTTGAGGTAAGTATCATCAGTCATTTATATATATATATATATATATATATATATATATATATATGTGTGTGTGTGTGTGTGTGTGTATATATATATATATATATATATATATATATATATATGCAATTCTATACTAGCATGTCCCTGATTGTAGATAGATATGGTGTGTTGTTTCTCATTCTTCCTAGTCCAGAAATCTTTGGCTGTCATTCTGAGCAATTCTAAAATGTTAATGGTATTCATTATAATTTTATCTTATAAATTCTACTTCAGTTTTAAACTCTGAGGTATTTTAAGTTTTAGGTCATTTATATGTGAATCAAAGCAACACTAATAGTTAACACTTGATATATGTACATTAACTACTGTACCTGTTGAAACATTATTCTGTACTTGAAAACAGATTCCATTTATCTCTGATGCTTATATCTTAGATGATAAAGCTCTCATGGCACAAACATATTTGCACAAAGTTTAGCTGTTAAAAAAAGATCCTGTCAGTGGCATTAACATTAATATATATTCTGTTTAGAAAACCACAGTAAGATAGGAAAACTTTATAATGAAGAAGGTAACAGAAAGTACCCATGAGGCTATAAATATACTGAGAGCAATTGGTACATATATGGGCTGGATAGTTACTTCACATGGAAAGCTAACTTCATTGAGTGTTTTCCCTCATCTTTCTGCTCAAATTCAATACAAGCAACATTATTCTTTTCCCATTTAAAAGGTGAATCTAGGCCAGGTATGGTAGAGCTCACCTGGAGTCTCAACATCCAGGGACACTGAGGTGAGAAGGAGGATCATGAGTTGATCCTCCAGGGTCCTCATGGAGACCAACCTGGGCTCTACAGGGAGACCCAGCCTCAAAAAAAAAGAAAGAAAGAAAAAGAAAAAGAAATTTACTTTCTACAGAAACAATGGCATTCTTGGCAATCTACCTAGATAGCACTTCTTACAATATTTAGTATCTATTATATTGAGGACCTTTTTGGCTGGGGGGAAAAGAAATGAGGGTTTATTTGTATTGTCTGTTTTTCTAAATTCTTTTTCAGGCTGATTTTGTAAAATAAATAAATTAAAATAATTTAAATGAGGGAAGAGGAGAGGGTTGATAAAGCAATATTCTCATAAATGCCCTTGTATTGAATGAGCTATTTTTCTGTGTCTCCATGTGACACCAGATTAACTAGCATTTCCCCACTTAATGAATGGCAAAAACAAGCTCATTGTTTTTCACAGACTGGCCATATCAACACTATTTCCTTTAGTGATAACTTGTGTCTATTTTAGCTTTCTTCAAATTGACCTACCCCAAGATTTGCATTGATGACGTTAAATGTCATGAGAAACCAATATGTCCAATGGACACCTAACCTATGTCAGCACACTAACCCACTTTTTTTTTTATAGACAATGAGACAGTTGGGAAGCTTGCAGGGACTCAATGCACTTTCTCAGGTAACTATTGGAGGTGAATGAGATCTTCCTAAAAACTTTATTTTCAAATATTTATTATGAATATTCATGGTTGGTGGCTACGACAGCAACAGCATGGTAACTGATGACATTTGTTTATTAATTGGCAATGCCCAAACATTAAGAAAAGAAATGAGTGATTAAGAAAGATTTAAACAAAATAGAATGTGATAGTCAAGCATGGGCCTCACTCCTGTCACCCCAGGGGTTGGAAGACTGAGCCAGGAAGAGTGCTGTGGGTTCAGAGCCAGCGTAGGCTACACAGTCAGTCTCCAAAAACAAGTTACAGTAGTGATAATATGTGGTGGCAGAGGAAAATAAAAACAATATATCCAGCACTCAGAAGCCTGAAGCAGCAAGTCTGCAAAGTCAAGACCAACCTCGGGACATGGTGTCGTACAACCCTGTCTCAAAACACCAACAAAATAAACTGTCAAAACACATGCACTGAATTTCCTTAAGTAAGTAAGACAAAACCCTTTCTTACACTGATGATTTTGTTAAATGGCCCCAAACACAAATTCCCAATTGATAAGTCTCAACCAAGATTATGGTACATTGTGACTTGGCCCAGAACATAATTTAATTTTGTGGGAAGGAAAAATTGACTTATCCATGTTATATCAAGTGGTACCACTTTTTTTGTTCCTATCTCCTGATAATGAGTATATGTTTTCTTCCTCCCCATCAGTACTCGAGACTCGGCTTTGGGAAAGCACTTAATACTTTGTGGCTTCATGGTCTCCTCCCACCACATAACTCTTTCCCATGGATAAGACCGACAGAACATGAAACCCAACAGGTAAGCTAATTGCATCCATGAGTTCAAACTCCAAGCTTTAAGCTCTTTTCCTACTTTTCTTCTTGAAACTGACACCTACTAGCAGCAAATACAAATCAGCAATTAACAAAAAATTCCCCTAGTACCAAATAAATCAACTCCTATAACTGCTGTT
Source organism: Onychomys torridus (assembly GCF_903995425.1). Lineage (NCBI taxonomy): Eukaryota > Metazoa > Chordata > Mammalia > Rodentia > Cricetidae > Onychomys > Onychomys torridus. The sequence goes on along the minus strand of NC_050452.1, from coordinate 88,205,833 downwards.
ACTTGGGAATTTTTCAATTTTAAAACAAATTTGCATTTTTATTTCAAACAGCTTCTGAAATAAGAGATCTACAGAAAAGATATCAGTAATAACAATAAACCACCTCAGAAATGAAAACAGACTATACACTGGATAATTTTCATTTTAATGAAAATTTCATAGATAATTACCTAATTTCAAATGACAATAAGCATCCTGACCGACAACACTATGAGAGAAACCAATAAATACATCCATCTGTCAAGTGTTATTCATAAGGTTCCTAATGAGCATGTTGTCTAAACCGTGGTTTGGGGGTGAAAATACGGATATTTTAGAATGGCACAAAGGCTCATGAGACCTCAGATCTGATGGGACATATTCCAGGCTGTAGTTGAGAGGTAGAAGTAATGAGTGCTATAGGAGCTGACACATGGACAGTCGTTGAAGACAAAAGGTTAGCATGAGACTTCCACACCACATCTGGGGGTATGCAGCTAACCTACAAGTAACATGCAATCAATCACAAGTAGTTTCTACATACAGAAAATCTCATGGTAGTCAACAGTTACTTTTAGTTCTACATGGATTTCCACAACAGCATATCTACAAGGCCACACTGACCATACAGATTATGTTATTAGTGGCCGTTTCTTCACTTGTTTCCAAAGTAGATTTATGATGAAAATATTTAAGTATTTTAATTACCCTTTTATTAAATCACAAAATATATTAATACCCATTATACACTGGGCACTTATTAGTAGCAATATTAATACATTAGATACAGGGGGCAGATAAAGGTCAATAAGATATTGTTCTCTGTCAGTTGACTTAGGGAGAAGTTTGTGACAAATTCTTGTAATCTAGTAAGAAAATGGTGAATAAAGATGTACAGGTAGTGGTGGTTACCCAGAGGAGAGAAGGACTCATTCTCCCACAAAGTTCAGACAAATAGATTTCCACGCCCCCAAGAAACAGTGGTCCCAACAAAGTAGAGGGGTAAGTACATTCAAAATTTTCCCAAGTACACTGCCTCTGCCTCCTGAGTAAACTCTGCTTCAAGACTACTCCCTTCCAAACAGCAAGCATCCACGCACTTGGCTGTAGATTCTAGGCACCGTGGTTCACTGAACCGTCTCTTCCTGACACTCTTTTCAAATTTCTCTACAGTATGAATATTCTTTGCCTGTGCACCCCCCACCTCTCCCATCACAGCCATCCCTGCAGCCTCACCAGCCAGGACTGAAACCCTTCCTCCAGCCCACTGCAGCCACTGGTGTCCAGGTCACACCCCAGAAGCCAGGGCCTCAGCCTGCAATGCACCCTGGACAGCTACCCTTGCAGGAAGGAGAACTAACGGCAGCAGATGAGCAGCCTCAGGTGGTGCCCTCAGAGACCACACCAACAGCGGAGGTAAGTCTTCGACGTCAGAGCAAGATCACCCGCTAACACAATAAAAGAAAAACTAAGTGGAGGGACATATTTAAATAATCATGTCTCTCTGAACTAATACACTAAAAAACGAATACTTTATTAATATTCTTTCATGAGATATAAGTATCCGTTTCTATTTTATCATCAGAGATGGTACAGATTCCAAAAGATCTGCATCCCTAAACTTATCTTGATGGACCCTTCCCTTAGGAATAAGGCTATTCAAAGAAGGCCAGGTGTACTACCTTGGGTTTTTCAGTGCTGGTAAATACTTAGCACAGTGATTGCTTCCTCTGCATAACAAGTCAAATATTGGATTATTATCCCTCTGCAGATAAAATACAGATATGCAAAATTACCTTGTAATGATATAAAGAAAAGAACAGTGGACAGAAAAATGTAGCAGGCATTAATATTCACTCCTATCATTCTGACTACAATCCTATAAAGATAAAGGCCTAAGAAGATGCTGGGCTTGGAGCATGCCTTTAATCCCAGCACTCTAGAGGCAGAGACAAGAGGATCTCTGAGTTCAAGACTAACCTGATCTACAGAGCAAGTTCCAGGATAGCCAGGGCTACACAGAGAAACCCTGCTTCAAAAATAAATAAACAAACAAACAAACCTAAGAAAACAAGTTTTTCTCCAAGGATTACACTCAAACTAAGTGGCAATGCCCAAATTCAAGCCACTCAAGCATGTGCCAATTCCAAAATTCATCGCCACTTACTCTGTAATGTACAGCAACTCCCTACAGGTTCACTTGAGCCGTGTCAGTAAAAGACAACTGTAAAGGCATAGGTTATTCTAAGACTTAAAGAGGGTAAAACAGAGAAACATTTAAACGGCTTTACCGTAATTGTAGACAAGATAAGTGAGTACTCCGTTTGCCTGTTTTGACTAATAGCTTCAATATTTCTTTACGATATAGGTCCCACTAATGGATTTTGCTGATCCACAGTTTCCAGCAGTAAGTACAGATCCCAATGAGATACTTCCTTGGAGGAAAAAGAATCTCTATATTTAAAAAGTTTGAATGATTTTTTTTTATTTTCTTATTTACCTATGGGTGTGGAGTATTTCTAAGTTTCTCCTTCTTAACCATTAAGTACTAATTTTTCACAATAATCAATCGAAAACTATGTTCCTGGAACTCTTCAAAGTTGCTGCAGTGGCTACTGGCCTGTGCTGATTGACTCCTCTGCTTTCTACCTGCTAAAGGTGTTCCAGATAGCCCGTTCCATATCTCGGGGTCCAATGGCACACAATAAAGCACCAGCTGTAAGTCTCTGTTCTCTATTTCCACTTCCGTGTTTGAAACTTACTGAAAAGATTTATCTTGGGAAGAGTCACGTTTTTTATAACTATTTTGTTCTGCTTAGTTTTACCCAGGAATGTTTTACATGTCTTATGGAGCAAACCAATTGGTAAGTCCACATTCTGTAAAAAGCATCAATTAGATACCATCTTCAGGGCTAAAAATCATAGAATCCGTACCTAACATAAAATACTCCAAATAAATATTCCCGAAATACCTACAATTGAGATTGCAATAGCAAGATGGCAAACTTCTCTATTTTCATAACTCTAGGCAGACACACACAATTGCATTAAAGAAAAGGTTTACTTTAAATCTGTCAAATTGCCTCTATTTACTCAATAATGACTCTGGACACAGCACTACTAAGTCTTAAGAGAGTATTGAGTGGTTTTTTTACTTTGTCTTGAGTAGATAAGGAAGTCACAAAGGCAGCCAGTTCATAAAGTGATGCACTGTTTCTCTTTTAACAGAATGCTCCTGCCCGAGTTGGCTTCATGAGTTCAGAAGAAATGCCCGTGAGTACCACCTGCTAACTCTTCTTACAACAGAGGTCAGGGAGGGACAGCTACAGACATTGCCCAAGAGGCAATGGCACGGAGTGCCTGTAGGACCGTTAGACCTGAGTGTACTGCTCCAGACTGAAAGCTGGACTCTGAACAGTATCAAAGGATTGCAGACATTTCGGAGCTGAGCATGGTGATGATGCATAGAATCCCAACATTCGGGACATGGAGGCAGGAGGATCAAGAGTTCAAAACCAGCCTTGACTACATGAGACCCTGTCTCAAAAATATTTGCTTTTCATCACACTTTCCAATCATTTGTTCCTGGGTGACGGACACTTTTGAGCCTAGGGTTTTCTCCCTCTCCTTGTATGTGAGCAGAAGAGTCACTGCTCCTCGAAGAGAGGGCAGCATGATGAGCTGCAAATACTTCCAAGTAAAAGAGATGTGTGGTTTCCACAGGCATCCCACGCCTTTTAGGACTGTTTAGTTTTCCCAAAAAAGTAACCCAAAGTAAATCAGCCCTTAAAAGTAAAAGAACAGAAAGCGGAAGTTGAGTTTAAGTTTTGATTATTATAAAGCATATTAAGCCAATGAGAATATATTATTTTAAGTCGGGGAGAAAATACTGTTTTGTTACTGTTAGTGCATGTTAAAATTTTCAGATTTGAGGGGTTGAGGATTTAGCTCAGTGTTAGAGCACTTGCCTAGCAAGCGCAAGGCCCTGGGTTCGATCCTCAGCTCCAATAAATAAATAAATAAATAAATAAATAAATAAATAAATAAGAAAATTTTCAGATTTGAAATCAATAAGCTCACATAATTTGACCTTTTCTCTCAGAAATGTCTACTAGTTACATCTGTTAGGGTTCAAAATGAAACTAAAACTCTATCACGTTAACAAGTCCTTGCCAATGGCACAGCCTACCAAATTAATAAATGTACACACGTTACCACTAAAAGATGGTCATCGCACCATCTGTTAGTGCCTTCTGTGTGCCGGATACATAGAACATGCTATGGAGCATAATGATTAGAGCTGGAAGATAGGCACCAAGCTAATAATGTAACATTCATGGGATAAGGGTAACGACCATGTTAATAGAAGGAAAGTAAGACAGCCTACCCCATGACTGCACAGAGCCAGCTCTAGAGGAGATGAGATGAAAGCCAAGTGGAAGGAAAGAGTATTTTATTTGTATACTACCAACACAATTGGCTGAAATTAAATACCCAAGACAAATGCTAATTATCATCTTATTAGTGATCTAATTATATTCTGTCTCATTCTCAAAAGATTTTGTGATTGTTTATGAAAAACACAATAAGTATAATGGAAAATTTTAAAGGTGAGATTTAAAATGAGCCGAAACAGGGAAGAAATCACACAGTTCTGCTCAAATATAAATAGTCCTAGATTTTGGTCCCCACACTCATGGCAGCAAAAGGAACATGTCGAGTTTTAGAATCTTGTATGTCCACGGAGGAAATGTTTCCTCCAGAGAAATCAATCTGATTTTGATACTTCGTTTTTAAAGACCGAAGGAAAAGAGAAGGAAGGAGCGGAATAGAAGGAAGGGGAGGGAGAGAAGACAGAAGGGAGGGGGAGAGGTGAGGAGGAGGGAAGTAGCGGGTAAGGAAAGGGACGGTTCTGAGAGGAAGAAGGGGAGGGGAGGGGGAAGGGAGGGGGAGGAGAGGGGAGGCAAAGCAGGAAGAGGAGAGGGGAAGGGAGGGAGGGAGAGGGGGGATGGGAGGAGGGAGGGGGAGGGGAGGGAGGGGAGGGGGCAGGAGAGGGGAGGGAGGGGAGAGGGGAGGAGAGGGGAGGGGGGAGGGGAGAGGAGAGGGGAGGCAAAGCAGGAAGAGGAGGGGGGAAGGGAGGGGGAGGAGAGGGGAGGCAAAGCAGGAAGAGGAGGGGGGAGAGGGGAGGAGGGAGGGGCGGGGAAGGGGGAGGGGGGAGGGAAAGTGAAGCGGAAGGGTTAAGCTCACTTAGAGCCCGACTCCAGGTGCAGCCTAGTACTTGGGGATGCCATGTTTTGTTGATATCCACGGGAGACCTGCGCTTTCCTCAACAGAAACGGAGGAGGAGAAGAGAGAGGGGGAACTGTGGCCAGGATGTGAAACACATAAATAAATAAAATGATTTTTTAAAACCCTCACACATAGAGCTGTATCTGAGAGATAGTGAAAACCGCCATGGGCAAGAGCCTCCAGTTCCGGACCTCACGTTTTGTTTTATGATGGTAGAGCCCTTTTCAACTGCTTATTGTTTTCTTATTATTATTCTTACTCCTCTCTCATACATTACATCCCACTCACAGTTTGCCCTCCTTACCTCCCACCTGCCCTCTCCCCCATCCACTCCTCCATTTCCCTAAAAAAAAAAAAAAAAGCCTGATATCAGTGGAACAGTCGGAACAAGTTGCAGGAAGACTAGGCCCAAACCCTCCCAGCAAAGGCTGCAGATGAAGGGAAAGGCAGACTTTTGCTTACTGTTTTCTTAACATTAAGATGGCAGAGCCTCCACTTGCCCTTCCTGAAAGTGGCTTTCCCCGGCCCAGATAAGTACAGAATCCTCTCCACTGTATTTCATAGCTGGTTCTGTATGAAGTGTGCTTTCACAAAGCAGTCGGCCAACTCTCTTCTGTTAGTGTTTGTCGCTTCTCAGGGAACATACCAGGTGTAAACACATGGGATTGGTAACACACAATAATTATGTCATCGATGGATATTTATTTTCCAGGGAGGAAGAGGAAGTCCCATGGCCTATGGAACTCTGTTCCCAGGATTTGGAGGCTTCAGACAAACCCTAAGAGGACTGAATCCCAATTCACCCAAGGGCGGAGACTTCACTGTGGAAGTAGATCCGGTATCTGTAACCAAAGGCCAGGAGAAGGGAGAGGGTCCAGAAGGCTCTCCACTGCAAGAGGCCAACCCAGCCAAGCGGGAAAACCCAGCTCTCCTTTCACAAATGGCACCTGGTGCCCACGCAGGACTTCTTGCTTTCCCCAATGATCACATTCCCAGCATGGCAAGGGGTCCTGCAGGGCAAAGGCAGGGACTCCTCGGGGTCACCCCAGCAGCTGCCGACCCACTGATCACCCCGGAATTAGCAGATCCTTATGAAACCTATGGTACTGATGTTACCACACCCCTGAGTGATGGAGAAGCTACCGTGTCCCCTGATATCACCATGTCCCCTGACACTCAGCAACCACTGATGCCTGGAAACAAAATGCACCAGTCCCAGGTGCACAACGCATGGCGTTTCCAAGAGCCCTGATGACCTTGAGATAGCCGCTACTTTGTGTATGCACAAGCTTTCCAGCTTTGTCCCTATAGCGTACCTTGTTGCTAAAACACTTACTACCCTTCCACAGTGAAGGTATTAAGAGCACTAAGCATGTATTAATAAATACAAGTGGCTAGAAATAGTGTAGGTCCCTTCTTGCTTCCATTCTTATTGAAATAAAATGCATCAACTGTCTCTGTGATTTAGAAATACTATTAATGATATCAGAGCAAGTCTGAGTCTCAGCACTGGGGGTCTAGCACTTAGCTATCTTAGGCATCATAGAATTTCTCTTACTAGTATGACATCATTATACCCAGTAAATGTGACATTGCTTCTTTCTCTAAGCAAAAGCACTTAGTTTCAGAATTCTGAAGTATTTCATTTAACCCTTATTAAATGGTGATTGGTGGGGAACCCTGACTGATATTACTGGGTTTCATATATTGGGTTTAAAATTCTTATTTGTAGAGTATTTTATTTAATCTAGGAAAAGAAAAGGCAATTGGCCTGTTTTAAATAAAGGATTTTTCTCACTGAAAATGTCAGGAATTGTATGCTTATTATTTATATGTACTTAAATAATTAAGAAAAGCATACTCATCCTATGTTTGCTACTCATTAATTTATTTTATTGAATTCATTTTATCCAAAGTTCTCTGAAGATCTAGATAAGCCCTAGGCACACACTGTACAAGGCATTAGGTTTATGGTCCCATCCTTCAAAAATTAGAATGGACGCAATCGACAGATAACCACAGTAATAACAAAAATTAGAATGGACGCAATCGACAGATAATCACAGTAATAACAAGACAGCCAGTCTAAGGCCAGCTCAGTTACTATACATACATTATCTCACAATACTACAAAGAAATACAAATACGTTCAAGCCTATTATCTATTGGCAAAGTTCCGTGGAAAGACCAAGCCCTGGTACCATGGAGAAGATGCTTCTGAGGGCCTGCCGGCTGTCTCAGCAGGTAAAGACACTTACCACAGGACTGAGGACCTGAGTTTGGTCCCCAGGGACTCCCGTAGTGGAAGAAGAGAAGAGACTCCCTAATGTTGTCTTCTGACTCCCACAAGTATGCCATGGCACGTGTGAGCACATGTGCACACACACAAATCCATGTTATTTTGTAAACTAGAAACCATGAGGCTTCTAGTCCAACCTAAGTGGCATTAGAGAAGCAAAGAAGAACCAAACATGTTCCCTTAGTAACATAAAGGTTTGCAGAATGAGGCCTCTAAGAGGAAGAAACAGAGTCTTATAGAAAAAAGCTGACATGGGAAAGTAAGATGTAGAAAACAACCCACACTTACTACCAAGGCTAGGTGTGTATTCATCAGAGGAGTCTGGCCAAGTTAAGAAACTGTGAACCCAGCTTTGATCACCACTGACAATGAGCCTCCTACTCCTCTCCTCCTACTTCTAACTTTCCCGGCCCAGGTTTTAGATTCTATAAACCTATACTCTGCCTCATCCCCTGATAGATGGCTCAGAATTTGATCAAAGAAGAAAGAGCCTGAGACGTTCCCAGACCTACAACACTTCGGGAATGTTAAGAAGCATGTTGCTCCCACTCCCCTCCTGGCAGGGCTCTGTTCTCTTGAGCTTCAGAGACTACGGGTGGGAAAGATGCAGAAAACAAAATTAAGTTTGCCTTTTCATTGACTGGTAAAGGTGCAAGGGACAGAGAGAGACTTCCATGGCAGCTGGCAGATACTCACTGAGACATATCTGACCACTGCAGACAATGGCTCCAAAAGCAGCCTGACAGACATGTAGTTACATCTGAATTCTGTCCTTGATATCATCCCTTAAACTTGGTGAAACATTAGGTGTAAAATGTAATCTCTATGTCTGTGCTTGGTTCCTGTAATGGTGCTGCTGCCTGTATCACAGGGCTAATGTCGGAAACGAGCTAAACACGCTAAACACGCGGCGAGTAGCTGAAGCACATCCTTTTCCTCTCTTCCAACTGGCCCATTTGATAGACAGAACTCAGCACACCAGCAGCAGTAACAGCAGAAGGATGCAATTGTTCCCAATATCTGATGGATTTATGCTTTTCTGTCCACACGGGACACATAGCCCTTCTGCTCCTTCTTTGTAATTCATAGCACTTGGGAGACCATCAGGTCCTGGGTTCAAAGTTGGCCTCTGTTGGGTGCTTAGTAGTGGTAATATCTAAATCAACTTTGGTGAGGAAAAATATGTTGTTGAGACCTTGAGTGTGCTTTATCCCTCCCACCACATAGTCATTTCAAACAGTGGTGTGGTACAAACAACAAAATATCCATGGGAAGAGGCTAAATGTCACCTGAAGAACAGGCCCTCTTAATTATTGGGTCTCTGGGCATTTATAAGAGAAACAAATGTCCTCAAACTATATCCCATCCTGACAGGTCTACCCAAAGACCTTTCTTCTACACTCATCTCACCTCTAATTTTTTAATTTTATTCTTTCCAAACTCCTGACCAGGAGACAAATCTAGAATTTCCTGTGTCAGTACAATACTGAATCTCAGATCATCTCTCTTTCCACACAAAATAGACAACCAGACACATCATTTAAATGAATACAGTTCCCTGTCTGTCAACTTCCAGTTGGCACCACACCATGCAAAAATCCACGAACACACTCTCCTCCCCATAAACTGCTCACAGGCAGAATGGGCACATTATTGGTTCCTCTGAACAGGGATACATTTCACAGTGGAAAGGAGTGTCATTGATGATTGCACTAGGCAGCAAGTGTAAACAAGTACTGCCTAAAGCAAACCTGAACATCTGGCTCTTCTGATATGGAACTCCTTGTGATGCAGACCTGTGGATGGAGGGAAGGTTCTCAAAGTTTAAAAAGAGCCAGAATGTGGAAACCCAAGCCTGTTGATTCTGCAATATGACAACCTGTGTCCTCCAAACCTGTTGTCATATTTCTCACTTTTGCTGTTATTGTGCCCTGCTTTATAATTCAGTGAATACACCGGGTGGTAGTGGTGCACACCTTTAATCCCAGCACTCAGGAGGCAGAGCCAGGTGGATCTCTGTGAGTTTGAGGCCAGCCTGGGCTACCAAGTGAGTTCCAGGAAAGACGCAAAGTTGCACAGGGAAACCCTGTCTTGAAAAACCAAAATAATAATAATAATAATAATAATAATAATAATAATAATTCAGTGAATACATATACCTCATTGCCCAGATAGGGAACTCTAATGACTCTAATCACTTACAGAAAAACAGCTTTGTCAGTACCCACCATCAAGGTAGGAATTACTTTTCACATAGAAACGCCTAAGGTTATATGCTGTTACTTTCTACTAGGACTGGCCACAGATCCCATATTGCTCTACATACTTCTAACACATTGAGGTCTTCTGCACCCCAATATCCATGTGATAAGAGAACTTCCATTATAGAGACCCTTTTGTTCTCTATATGCTACCCCAAATGTTTAGCCTTTTGAGATACATACTATGTGGCTATGCTGTCTTCAACACAGAGGCCAGAGCCTACAGGGCTTCTTTCTTCCTGTAGGTAGCATAAGAAACAACAGCTTACTGACACGCTCAGCTATCCCAACATGCCTCAGAGCACTAGATCCTTAGAGCAATTATCCTAGAAACTTCTGCAGGGTTAAGTTCTACCTGAATTTACTACTTCATGTTAACTGAAGCACTGGCCGCAATGTCCTGAGCTGTCACACTGCCTTAGAAGATATAAATAACCAAGAACTTTGAGGACTGTATTATAACAGATTGCAGGGAAGTTTATCTAGTCCTAGGGTAAATCACAAGCTAGTATTGCTCGTGCTTTTTAAAAGCAAATTGAGTCTAACTTTTTAACTGAACAAAATAGAAAGTGTCTGCCATATCAATAACAACGTGTCAAGTTCCACGCTGGAAAATCTGAAACTATTGACACTGCTTGAATCAGTTCACAACAACCCACTTTAACACCCAATGACACACTGTGCTCTTGCACAGCCCAAGCAGCCAAATTCAGTGCAGAGATGATACAATACTCTTGAATATCTCTTTAACATCCTCTGCAAGACATCACAGGTTTGTTGGAAACGATGGAATTTGGTCCCAGAACCTTCCTTCCAGCTGATAGTTCATTCCATCAGGTTTCACAGGGCTGAAGTAGGAAGCACAAAAGGATCCTGCTCCTGAGTAAGTACAACTATGAATACTATATACTCTGAAGCTGAAGAAATCATCATATGATAGATCCATTGCACCTGTTGTTAGATAGATGACTTCTATAAGTATTAATTAGTAAACTACAAGTGATTTTCAGAGCTAAACCACAATATCACCATCTTCCAGAAGTCTGAAGTCTAGATAGCTCTCTTCATTCACAACACCCAACATGGTCTCCCTACTAGAATACCTCAAGTCTTTTCATTGAAAGTTTAGTCTACCAGGTTGGGCTGGCTCCCCAGGGGAGACCTTGCCTTGGAGGAGGTGGGAATGGAGGGGCATGGAGGTGGGAATGGAGATCGGGAGGGAAGGCTGGGGGTGGGAGGAAGGAGGACAGGGGAATCCGTGGCTGATATGTAAAATTAAATTAATTATAAAATAAAAATACTAAAAAAAGAAAGTTTAAAGAAATTTTGATGACATACACATGTGAACACATTGCAAGACCATGCCCCACAGGGTTCTGATATCACCATAATGGGGGGCTCTCTATGTTTAGGATCTAAAGGAGAAATGAGAAACCATGAATCTCACTATGATAACTTGAGTTAGGCTCTAAGATTCTAGAACTATTTAATAACTTTTTATTTTTGAGATCATAATTTTATTACATCATTTCCTCTATCCCTTTTCTTCCTCTGATCCCTCCTATGTTACCATGTTCTACCCCCTCACTCTCTCTCAAATCACAGCTTCTTTTTCTTTAATTGTTGTTAGTGTGTGTGTGTGTGTGTGTGTGTGTGTGTGTGTGTGTGTGTGTGCTCTGAAATGCATAACTACAACCTGTTCCGTCCACATGATGGTACTTGTATGTATAAGTCTTCAGGCTGACTATTGATGCTGCATAACCAATTGCCGTGCTCTTCCCTGGGAGGTTATTTCTCCCCTCTCGGCATTCCTTAGCCTCCGCAGTCCTTTGTCTAAGGCCTCAGGAGCATTTCTTCCAACCCCTTTAGCTTGTCTACTGATGCCATCATTCTTCAGATCGCTTAGGCAGCCATCCTGGGAAGACTTCATGGGTGCAGCTTCTGACATTTGTAGCAGACACAATCTCATAGCCAAACTCCCTGTCACCCTGAATCTTACAATTTGCCCCTCTTCTGCCCTAATCCCTGAGCCTTAGGTGCAGAGGTTGCAGTGTGGATGTATCGGTTGGGACTACACTCCACAGCTCTGCATTTTGATCAGGTGTGATTTTCTGTAATAGTCTGTCTGTTGCAAAGACAAGTCTCCTTGATGAGGGTGAAAACCACACTAGCTGGACCCTGGAAAGGGAAGTGGATCTTAGAATTTTCATGTGGAGCAACAACTTAATAAAAATGTCCTTCTACTTTTTCCCTGGAGTCCTGTGATCATCTAGTACCATCACAAAACATTATTGGTCAAAACATCCTGATTTGCTGGGCGGTGGTGGCACACGCCTTTAATCCCAGCACTCGGGAGGCACAAGCAGGAGGATCTCTGTGAGTTCAAGGCCAGTCTGGACTACAGAGTGAGTTCCAGGAAAGACGCAAAGCTACACAGAGAGACCCTGTCCTGCATTACAGCCTATAGTTTATTATGGTCAGAGCATCTTCATGTCTCTGTGAGACAAACTCTGCTGTCTATCTGCTGTCCTAATGCTTATTTTTCCACTGAGTGTTCAAAGCAGCAGCTTTTGTTACATTTGCTCTACCAAGAATAGAAATACTGCTCTTCTCTAACACCTTCAAGAGCGTTTTCTGGGATTTAATCCACCTTACCTTTCATGGGTGAGGAGACTGATTCTTGGAAGATGTCTTTTTTTTAAGTTTTTTTGGGGAGAGAGGTTGGTTTGAGAGGCAGAATTCTAGCCAATGCTAACCCACACAGGCTCCATACAGCACTGAAGCTTATATTTTCTTGTGCTGCTAATGGAAGTTGTGAATGACCTTTCTCAGAAACTAAATGGAAAGAAGACAATATTCACCATTTGCTCTGATGATTCAAGATACTTCCTTGGATCTAAGGTTAAAAAATCTTAATATAGTTGTTTAAACATCCACCAGTGGGCTGGAGAGATGGCTCAGAGGTTAAGAGCACTGCTTGCTCTTCCAAAGGTCCTGAGTTCAATTCCCAGCAACCACATGGTGGCTCACAGCCATCTATAATGAATCTGGCACCCTCTTCTGGCCCGCAGGGATACATGGTACAGACAGAACACTGTATACATAATAAATAAATATTTTTTTTTAAAAATCCACTGGTGTATGATATAGATGAGATAAAACACTCAAATTGACCCAGATTAAGTGCTTAAATTTTATTATAAACTGGAATGTTCTCTTCACAAAAACAAGTCTGACAAACACAAGAACTATGAACCTCAGATGTGCTCCTGTTTGGTTCAAAACTACTCAGCACTAAGCCCACGTGGTAGTTCACACCTGTAATTGCAGGACTCAGAAGGCTGAGGAGAGAGGACTGCTCTGCACTATATCCTACGGATAGTGTGGCAGCCAGTCAAATGACAACAAGAGACAGACAGGGTTCCATCTGGTAAGGAGGGAAACCAAAACAGAATCTAGATAACCATAAACATCAGAGACTGGGAAGACAGCAAAAGCAGCAGCAGCCACAGTCCACAGAAGCCAGACATTAGAAACAAAAATTTCTAGTGTGAGAAATGATCATTATAAAGCTGTTTGCCATGATGCCCTTGCTGATGTCTTCGTCTCGCTGTTACTCTCAACTTTCATCTTTCCCCCAGGCTCAGCAGCTTTCTACCCGGAGACTCGGCTAACAACCAGTTTGATAATGACTTAAAGATACACTGTAGTGAGCACAGTGAAGGAGATAACTGTGGGCTTTCCATGGTGGATGGACATTTGCATTCTAATTTATTCACAAGCCAGAAATGTATGGTTGTTAAAGATACGCTTTGGAAAAACTAACATTAAAAACATCAACCCTGGAGTTACATGTCTAGCATATTTTGATCATCATTCCTAATGGCTTTCTCCAGACATGTAACCTCCATGAAACAAGGATAGAGTCCCAAAGGCAGAAACAGGAGAATGTCTATGGATGATGAGGTACTGTTACTGCTTCTCACACAGGGAATGGAAGAAAAAGGGGTGGGGGGAGAAGAAAAAGAGGAGAGGAAGGAGAGAGGAGAGGATGAGAGGGGAGAGGAGAGGAAGGAAGGGGAAGAGAGGAGAGGAGAGGAGACCTAGAATGACGACGTTGGCTTCTCTAAGACTTGCCTATTTACTGCCTAAAAAATGCCATTATTTACTTTCAAGCCAAGTTAATGAAATATAGTTCTCCCTTTAAAAGCATATTTGGAAAGGTTTTTTCTCCTTTTCTTTTGTATTGTCCATGTCAAGCATGGTTTTTGTGGAGATGCCATGCTGTTCTAAAGGTTGTTGCCTATCTTGTTCTGAGAAATGTGTTTGTTCAATAAAGATTCGAGTGACCACCATGTACTATGTGCCATATACCATTAATCTAGGCACTAGGACGCAATAATAAACAGAATACCACATCTGTAATACAGTATCAGGTCATGAGAAGCTTCATGGAAAAACTAAAGCAGAATGAAAGAAGGAGATGGGATGTTAGGATGATTGGAGAGAACTCTCTGAGGAAATGACATTTGAACTTAATGATACCAAAACAGAAATTCCTGAAATCACTAGCAAACATGCTGAACATACACATTTTTAAAGAATGCTAAATATATATCACAGTAGTTTAAACCCCAATTCCACTCTTCTCGGCTGGTGCCAAATTTTCTGTGCCACAGCTTCCATATCTAAAAACCAAATAATATCACAACCCAGTGGGGATTCCGCTCAGTGGTGGAGTACTTGCCAAGCACATATAAGGCTCTAGGTGGAAAAAAAAACTTTAAACTAAATTTTCTATTTAATATTATCCTAGTATGGTAGTTCATGCCTCTAAATCCCAGAACTGAGGAGCTGGAGGCAGGATCATGAAGAATTCAAGGTCAGTCTTGGATATATGTTTGAGTCCAGCTACATTGGACTTCGTCTCAAAAAACAATAGTAATAGTAATAATAGAAGCCAGCATCCAGAACTGAATAATAAAAGTCAACATTTAAAGGGCTTACAACAGTGACTTATATATATGACAAACTCATCAAAAACAGGTATGACTATGGGTGCTTGTTGTTTTGAGACAGTCTCATTCTGTAGCTCTGGCTGTCCTGGAACTTGCTATGTAGACAGGACTGTCCTTGAACTCACAGAGATCCACCTGCCTCTACCTCCTAAGTGCTGGGATTAAAGATGTGCACCACCACCCCTGGTTATGACTGTGCTTTTAAAATCTACTTATACACACAATATCTTGTTATACTTATAAAAATAATAATTATGTAATAGCTGAGTTTAAAATTCATTCTCATAGGAACACACTCTTTGAAAGCAAAATTAGCATTTTTCATATTCATTTCATTCTCCCCCAGCCCTAGAACAGCTCAACAAAATAATTAATTAAACACACATTTCCCATAGTAATTGAAAAAAAGGCTAATAAAACATTCCAATGGACACTGACTTAAGTAAGACTGTAATGTAGAACTCACAATCTGTTCTCAGAGAGATTGTATCACCACTAGCCTAATTATGTTCTGTAGGACTGTCTAAGTGAACATAACCCCTACTTCATGCTGCCATAATCACCTACCGTAGGAAGAAAATTCGGTTATGCTGATTCAGTTAGCTTTGTTCAGCTAAGACATCTTTGACACCTACCAAGCTAGGCTCTCTGCAGCCACTAGAGAAAATGGACACTATGGTCAATGTTGCCACCAAGGTTAAGACATAATGGCTATGGACACACAGAGGACAGAAAGGCTGGCTCTTCCAGGAAAGAAGGGGAAAGTTTCTCAGTGAAGAGAATTTGTAGGCTGACCCTCAAACGATGGAAAGAAATTTCCCAAGTAGAAGAATTAAGAGGGAAGTTATAAGTCCATAAGCCACACAGACAGACAGACAGACAGACAGACAGACAGACAAACGGATATATAGAAAGATCTGGAGAACCCTCAAGGGGGTTCTGACATACATGTCAGGATATCAGGGGAAACTGTATGGTGGTGTGTTGATAAACAAAGAGGTGAAAGAAAACCTGTATTACTACCTTAGATGTGTGCATTATACTCTACACCTCCCAGAGGAACACCAGGGAGATTCTAGGATCATACCTGGACTGGAAGAAAGTGATCAGGCACATGGAACATGGGACAGCGACACTGAAAACATAAATCCAATTAGGACCATCTCCCATGTCTGTGTCTTTTTTCTTGTCTTTTTTACAAATATTTTTATGGCCAGGTGGTGGTGGCGCACGCCTTTAATCCCAGCACTTGGGAGGCAGAGGCAGGTGGTTCAAGACCAGCCTGGCCTACCAAGTGAGTGCCAGGAAAGGCACACAAAAAGAAAAAAATTATGAATTTCACATGAGTACTGTATTTACCTGATTTTCACCCTTTCTTCTCCCCCTCGAACTCTTCCCATGTCCCCACTCTGCTCCCTCTAAAATTTATGACCTCTTCTTCTATAATTATTATTGTTACATACACACATACACCCAAACTCACCAAGTCCATTTAGTGTTGCTCCTGTGAATGTGTATTTATGGCTGACCACTTGGGATTGGAATTAGATAACTACCAGGGGAGTCGTTGCTGGAAAAAAAATGTATTCTATGACACAACTTGTTAAAGTATCATTAGTTTCTGATTTGAGAAGATGCTGAAGAGGGACAAAAAAGAGAGGCAGCAGGCATACAATTCTGTAGGACACCAGGGGTGGAAATGTGTAAAGAGGTCTCATTCTTTATGACAAGGCTGACAGCATCACCTGAGAACAAAAAGAGGAGCGGAGGACTACCCCAAGACTTCAGACACATGGAACTGGAGGGACGAGGACATGACTCCACATGACTTCAATTTTCTGTTTTGTCAACTTTTGTCTTTCTTCATGGTAGAGTTTTCTACTTACTTAGAAACAAACTCCATATAAACTAAAAGTATTCACTATCTTTTGAATCATTTCCCTGTCTTCAGAAAGCCTTACAGTAAAGATTATAGGGGAAACCCTTTCTTTAAAATCTTACTAAACTATGCAGCTGAAGAAGAGATGGCTCCACAGTTAAGACAGTTGGCTGCTTCCAGAGAACCCCAGTTTGGCTCCAGCACTCACTCCAGGACCACAGGATCCCACACCCTCTTCTGGTGTTTAGAAATGCTCGCTTTTCTAAAGTCTCGATCTTTTCCTGTTACTGGTCCTCTGATCTTTCTATTGTATTGTGTCTCGTAGGTGTGCAGATGTTGCGTTGCTGGTTCACGCAGAACCATCTTGTCATCAGAGCAGGAAAGAACCAAGATATGCCCAGAAATGGAAAAACCCTTGCTGCTGACACTTGAGGTCCCCAATTCTAGAGCTGTCCCTTGTGTCTGTGTTTGCATAGGTCCGTGATGAAAGTTTCAGAGCAAGAAAGAAGTGGAGGCTGACAGTTCTTATCCTGACCTCTGCATAGCGAAACATACAGAACCACAGCGTCTACTTACTGTTCAGCTATGAGGAAAGTACAGGAAGTGTGGTCTATAAAACCTTGAAGTCACACATACTTAGTGAAGGTGGATTTATGATAGCCATTCTCTGTGAATGGATGGATAAATTTTGGTAGACTTTGGTATAATACAAAATCCATAAACAGGTTTGTAAGCAAATTGTCCTTGTATGTGAAAGGGAGTTTGGAATGTATGTGTCCTTTGAATGTAGACAGTCTGTAGAAATGCTAGCATTTCTGGGGAAAAAAAGTGATTAGGTGTTGTCTAGGAAGAGATGACGCAAAAGACTAAATGAGATTTGACCTACTCAATCATCTAGTCTTCCCTAACTGTTCATTTAGAAGTTGATTCGTCTTGCCTGGCACACAACATACCCCCAATACTGAAAGTGTAGTCTTCTGTTGTCAAAAAAAAAAAAAAGCAAAGCTTTCACTTTTTCATTTGCTGTGACATTGGGTTTTGTAAACACTCTTAATTCATGTCAGTATTTGGAACTGAAATTTTACAAACTCATTTCATGTAAATTCACAGCCCACTGTACTTATATCTAGAAAATCTTTACATAATACTGGAGCTTGTATCCTGATGCCATTCATAAAAGCATACACACTGTCTATGTATATTTGAAACACACACACACACACACACACACACACACACACACACACACACACACACTGAAATCGTTAAGTGCAAGCAGCTCTGCTTCAAATCCCTCTTCCAATGTTTACCCTTGGGCAAGCTTTTTAACTTTATTATGACTGCATTTTTTTCAACAGTAACATGTTGTTGGTGGATCACAGCACATATTTAGCAGTGTTTTTATGAATACTAAATAAGTCGTGTAAGGCACTAAACAGTGCCTAGCACACAGTATGAAAAATTCACATTTTCATGCATCCCAAGCTCCTTTCACTGTGAGAGGAGAGTATTTAAGGACATTTATGGTCACTACTTTCTTTTTTCAATTAAAAGTTTTGTATTTATACTCTCAAAAGAGCTTATTAGAGAGTCCACAGCTAGCAATGGAAGGGAGCCTAATAGAATTAGAAGAAGACAGGCATAAAAAAATCTCATAAATTTCTCTACAATTAGCTAAGATGATTATTTTTTCCCACTTCCATGTTTCCTCATGATTCTTCTCGAGTCAAATGGTGCTGCAATGGCCATGGGCATTCTGAGGTAGCTGAGCTAGGGGACATGTAGTCTGGGTTTCACAAAACACTCTTTTGTGGTTTTCAACCACTTTCAATATACAGTTCTAACACTGCAGGCCATCTTTACATGGGAAGGCTCCAGCAGAAACGCTCCTTCTGCCCAGCTCTCAATGCCTATTCACTTGGTATGTAACCCAAAGATGCAGCAAGCCAACACTAGAGGCATGTGAATACAGGAGAAATGAGGTCGTATGTGTCCAGATCACATGCCATTACAGGGGTGCCTCCAGACATTAGGAAAGAATGTTTTTCTGCATTTTATAGCGTTTGTACTACTTGTCACCTCCTTAAAATTCACTATAGCTTTTTATCAAAACATATATTCAAAATAAAAGCATATTACTAAAATGCATATTTAGTTTTTTACATAGTTTTCTGTTGTTTTTCTTAAGAAATATCTTAAAAGTTTACTAATTTAGAACTCACATGTCCTATATCCACTGTTCATTTAAGCATTAGACACAGTTCTAATTTCCTAATAATTGGTATGAATGGGAAACACACAATAGTACAGATTTTTGTAGCACATGAATAAACTACAATGTTTGGAAAAGTGATCAAGTATATTATTTCCATAATGAGATGGCATCATAATCACTCATATGAACTGTAAGAAGTAAAGAAGCACCTGATCCATGGGGGATGACCCTCAGTACATCCAATCCCAAGTCCTGTGACCTTAGTCATTGGGTTACATTGACTCCTCAGATAGAGAATGTGGCAAACACACTGGTCTTCTTAAAGCTGATGGTGAATATATATACATAAGAGAGTTGATTGCTCAGAGCTCCGCAAAGTAACTACTACCTTTGAGGGAGGTCCAAATAAATAACCACCTTCCAGAAGTTAGCCCTGGCTTCCCTGGGCCATGTTCCTCCTTGTGAGCCAAATGCTGAATATAAATAGGACAAAATATAAAATGCTGTACAGATGCTTGGCTGTTCTTTTAAAGGTTTCTTGCTATGATGGTGGAAGTGGTGGTTTATTCTATCTGTTTATTTGCTTGTTTGCTTTGTTTGTTTGTTTGTTTGTTTGTTTGTTGGCTTGTTGAGATAGAATCTCACTGTCTAGCCAAGTTTGGCTTCAAAGTCATGATATTCCTCCTACATCCTCCACCTTGGTGCTGACATAAGAACCAGGCACCATCATGCCCAGATGTTGTTTTTGCTTTTATAAATAAGTAATCACAGTAAGGATAAATATTACTCAAAAATATTTAGAAATATGTCAGTGGTTGGTAATATAGCAACTACTGAAAAACCAATAACAATAATTAATAATAAAGTAATATTTATTTACATATAATATTTATTTAAACTAGATGTTAAAAATTTATCTCAAATTCTCAGGAAAACTATTAAATATTAATATCCCTTGTTTTACAAATGAGGAAACTGAGGCTTAAAAAGATGAAATCACAACCAGGCAGTGGTGGCACATGCCTTTAATTCCAGCACTCAGGAGGCAGAGCCAGGCGGATCTCTTTGAGTTCGAGGCCAGCCTGGTCTACAGAGTGAGATCCAGGACAGATACCAAAACTACACAGAGAAACCCTGTCTAAAAAAAAAAAAAAAAAAAAAAAAAGATGAAATCACTTGACCAAGACTTTAAAACATGTAAATTATAGAAGCCAGAATTTAAACCTAATACCAAGTAAATTTCACATCCTAATAACCTGTGAATAATTGTGGGCACCTGAACCAGGTCTCTGCATGAAGATATTCAGAATGGCTTGTGACACAGAGCACTACCCACCACTTGATCTGTGAGAGGTCTAAGAAGAACTATCCTTCTTCCTCTTCTTCTTCCTATTATAAAGATGTTTTCACACTTAGGGAGTTATGGATTGCTTCAGAGAGAAACCAACTTGGTGGATCCATAAACACCATTTTACACCATGATGGAGTACAACATGCTTCATTTACTGATCCTACATACTCTACCTTTAAAAACAAGCCACAGAAGCTCAACCTGATAGCTGTACTCCAGAAAGAATTTGAAAACTGTAACTTTATTACTCTTAAGTCATTAGTAAATCATTAACATACATCCACAAAAGTGCCTTGATGTATCGCCAAGTCAGTCACTGAGTATGAACTGCATTGTATATTGTTTTGTCTAGTCTTTCAAAGAAACTTAGGGGTCATTTAATATTACCCTCATTTTACTCAGCAGAAAAGCAGACAGTTGGCTAATTTGTAATAGTAAGTTTAAACTTCAGTCCAACAACTTAAAATCTAGTGTTTTTCACCATATCTAAGCATAAGAAATCAAAAGACGTCTGCTCCCAATAACTTAAAACCTAGATCAGTGGGGCGCGGTGATACACAACTTTAATGCCAGCACTCAGGAGGCAGAGGCAGGGAGATCTTGGTGAGTTTAAGACCAGACTGCTCTACATATTGAGTTCCAGGGATACAGAGTGAGACTATGTCTCAAACAAACAAACAAACCTAGAGAATCTGAACAGAGGCAAAGAAAAGAATATGTGTTCTCTTTGGTGCAGGGAGGAGGCCCACATTTAAATACAAATGCACAAATTCTGGTCCCAGATTGAGAAGCCTCATTTTTGAATGAAAATAGAATCGTGAATAACAGAAAGAGAAAGATACACATAAAGAATTTAAGTCATGTTATAAAACATGTTTACAGACAGTTATAATAGTCTAAAGAGAAAAAGAATTATAAAATAAGAAGTAATAAATGAGTAAATATAGAAAAGTCACAGCCTGGTTCCAACATATTTTATAAAATTAAGTATAACTTTAGGTTTTCTTTGCAGGGGTGTGGGTGTTGAAGGAAAAAAAGAGTTTAAGTTATTTTTCATAATCTAAAGGCTCATTCTCCCAATAGAAGTATGGATTTCCATGATCAATATCCAACATTGTAACACAAAGAACTAATGTAAACAAAGCAAACAGTGGTAATTTGGTGGCAACACCTACTAACTAATGCATCTATAAACCAAGACTTTGCTCCCTGGGTTCAGAATCCATGCATTTATGTGTAAATAGCCTTTCCCCCCTTGAACTAGAACACATCTTCAAAGACTAGAAGGAAAGAAGGAAAGAAGGAAGGAAGGAAGGAAGGAAGGAAGGAAGGAAGGAAAATTGAGAAAGCAATCAAGACTTGAGTTTGATACCAACTCCCACTAGCCTATCTGCTACGGCTTCCCCAGACTCTGTGGGGACCACAAACATATCTCAGAGCTGTCAACATCATGTATCACACTCCATCCTCACTGCCCCTAAGTGACCTACCTCTTGCAAATTCATGCCAATGTAAACACACTGTTATACTTGTGACTCAACTGCTACAAAATCAGACAAAGGCAGCCTGATACTTGAATCAGATTGCATACATACAGATTGAAAAACACTTCTAATTTACTTAATGACTATTAGTCTAACACCACCTTATTCTTTGTAGCAGTAAAATTTGGGAATAGGGTCTCTGAAGAGACACTGCACTTCCCATGCCTCAGAAGAAGAGCACATGTGCAACCACTGGGTGGACACAAGAGCAAGAAGTAGGAGACAGCTTTAGACACCAAATTCAGTTCTCCTCAGGTTTTAAATGCCACATTAAAGTAAGCTAGCATGCCGTGACAAACATGTTCTCTCTGGAAGACATAAAAGGACCCAAGCACCACAGATCAACCAAGAATACAAGCTTGCTCATGTTGGTAAGAAGCAGAATTGGATTTATTTAGAAGTGAAGTCGTTATTATGAAAAGTCGAGGTGCAGAAAAACAAACCAACAAGCCAAACACATAACTCTTAAGTGAATTTCTCAACTACAGTTTTTCCAAAGTTATATCTTCATAAACATCTATGAGCTACTTGCCATCCTAGTCAGCTCCTCTAAAATCCTAAATCCCCATCCACTAAGTTACATCTGAGTTTTAAAAGGAACTATATGCTAGGCTTTTATAGAATATGCACCACATAACTGAGTCAGTCATAGATATAACATTCCAGTTTAATTACATATTAAACATATATCAACTAGATCTTTATTATTCCACCTTTTGATGGTAGCCAGTAGTTTTTGTCGGGAGCATATAGTTGATAGTCACTTTTGTTCCCAAAATATATTTGTATAAATGAAGTTTCTATACTTCAAAGCCCAAATTCACAAGGAAAGCACCTTCTGAATCTTACTGCTGTAAGCTTGTTTTTCTGAGCTGTTATTACAGATAATAAGAGGCTGCATTCCACTATAATAACACAGTATAAATTTTGCACTCAATTTTTTTTTTTTACTTTAAACACTTGTGATGGCAAAACCATTTTCCTCAAAGCTGATTGGTTGTACATGTCTACAACAGTGCTTAAATGTGATCCTGCTATCAAGCCTCCTGACAAGGAGGGATCTTTTTATGTTAAGTCTTTTGGGTACTGAACATGACCTTCTTGAAGAATTTTTGTTTTATTATTAAGAAATAAATGTGTCTTTTTCCTTGGCTTTCTCTGGCTCCAGCAGTTTGTAGTCATTTCCAGCACAGGCTAGTAAGAACATATTTCAAAGACAGGTTAACAAAGGTCAAGTTTACTTCTTATATAGTGCAGCTTCTCAGTGGCATTGGGTGAGTACCAAAAAAATATTATCAACATGTTGTATAGTGCCAAATGGTGAACTTACTTATGGGTGTTTGTTGACTTTCCTACTGTACTCCGTGATGTTTCCAAATCACTTTTGTAGACCAATCTTTTGATAAAAGTTTCAACTCCTTAGTTTATTGGGTGTCTGTTACTCTTATAGGTTTCCTTCCTTTAACACTGTACCTTTGTACATTCTCCCATAAAGAAGCTTTGTCAACGATGCACTAGAAGTGTCTCAAAATACGATGCCTATCTCATTTTCTCTCTGATTTAGCTCTCATCCTAATCTTAAGGCACCGAAGATTAAGCTCCATTTTGAGGACCCTCTAATAAGGGTATGGTTGGATAAAATGACTAACATGCCATGGGCTACCCTAGAGGTGACGCTTTGCTTTTCATTTAATTTATTTGCTCTGTTTCCAAACTGTAGTTTCTTCTCATGCAGAAATCCTTATTTTTCCCAAAAGGCTTATGAAAATTTTGGTGAGAACATGTGGCTGCTTCAGTGCAGAAATCCAGCCTCTCTTCCAAGGCCATGTAACTTGGTGAGTATTCCACTTTCTTCTCTATTATCTGGTCTTTCGAAAGATAAGGTTATTAAGTGCTCTTGAGAAGACAAAAATCTCACTTAAATTTGTAAGATGATGTGGACAACATAAAGATTTACAGTCATTGTACTTCAAAGCAGCCACTGACTATTATTTTCAAGTCAAAAAATAAGGGTCAGGTTGGGGATTTAGCTCAGTGGTAGAGTGCTTGCCTAGCAAGCGCAAGGCCCTGGGTTCGATCCTAAGCTACAAAAATAAATAAATAAATAAATAAATAAATAAATAAATAAATGTCAGCTATTATTCAGTTATGGTTTTTAGAGGTAGAAGGGACATTAAAAGTCACCCAATATAATTTGATAGTTTAGAAAAAATAAGTGACATTATATGCACACCAAAGAAAATAAGATGTATCCATGCATGAGTATACAAAATTTAGAATCCCTGTCTGATATACAGATGAAATGGGTAACTGAATGAGATGAGCACCCAAAGCTTCCCAAATGCCTTGCTTGATCCACAACCTCAGAGACATATAGAACAGAGATCCTCTACCCATGCTCTCTTTTCACTTCCTTGCCATTTTGTAACCTACACTGAACATGCTAGCTTCAGCAGTCATTTCTCCAAGGAAGAGACAAAATGCACATATCTGTCTCTTCATTCTTATTTTTTCCTGACAAGCCCTTGAGCAAATGTGCGTTATTAAAGGTCCAGTCATTACAATCATAGAAACACAAACAGATGAAAAATATCACTGTGAAATTCTATAATTTATTTAATCAGAATTTTAAATAATATTTTATATAATGCAATGTTGGATACAGTGTCTTACAAAACTTCCAAGTCCTAATTTTTACTTTTTTTTTTTTTTTTTTTGAGCTGAGGATCGAACCCAGGGCCTTGCGCTTGCTAGGCAAGCACTCTACCACTGAGCTAAATCCCCAACGCTTTTTTTATTTTTTATTACTTATTTTAATTTTATTTACATTGGTGCTTTGCCTGCATGTATTTCTGTGTGAGGGGGTCAGATCTTGGAGTCAGAGACAGTTGTGAGCTGCCATGCGGGTGCTGGGAATTGAACCCAGGTCCTCTGGAAGAGCAGCCAGTGCTCTTAACTGCTAAGCCATCTCTTCAGCCCCCCAAGTCCTAATTTTTGAAGTGTACATTCATTGAAACCAAGGGTATGTACAGTGGATGTGGTTGGACCTTACTAAACCAACTTGGCAGGGAGACTCTCAGAATCACAAATACTATGGTTTTTCAGGTTATAAACTCTCTTCAGTCTTCCCTCATTCCTCTCCATCTCCTGTCCTCTTCTCCCCCTCTCCCCCTGCCTCCCCGACACACATCTTTCCTCTTTAATCTGACTTGGGTAATTAATCTATCCACTAGTTAACATAAAATTAGGTAGAATCCCTTTATATTTCTGAACTATCCTTGACTAGTACCTAACTAACTGTAGAGTGCCCAAAGCATAATCATTTTGCTGTCCCAAAATAACATTCAGTTTTATATTCTAGGTACCAAATGTAAAGATGGAGATTCTCCTGTTTTTTCTGGGTCTGCTCAGTAACTCTGCTGCCATGCCTGTAAGTGTTTCCTTTTATGTTGGACTTTGTCTTTGTATTCTCTTGTTGCACTCCTTGGGGACAGCTGACAGGTTACTTCAGCTAAGGCTCTGCATTTCTCCCTCAGTTCCAGATGCCAATGCCCCGGATGCCTGGATTTAGCAGTAAAAGTGAAGAGGTATGTATTGCACTCTGTACTGTGTGTCAGGGTCCTACCTAGAAGCTCATGGAAAGACCACTGGTACTTTTGTTTTTAGAATATAAAATGTCTTATGAAGAGACAAGGGAGAGAAAGTTGAAAGTCTTCCACTCAAATCAAAGCAAAATTATTCTCCCCCATGAGTCTACTCATGTTTCAGTGTCCGTTTAGGTTAAAATTTAGTTGTTAGCTTTGGGGTCGAATTTTGTTCACTAGTAACACACTTGGGAGTGTTAGAAAGTAAATGCTTATGTATATCTTTAACATAATTCAAACTAGTTACCGTTAGTCAAATTCCATGTACAATAGAAACAGGAATCTTGGTATGTTTGTTTGTTTGGGTTTTTTGTTTTATTTAGTTTTTGAGGCAAAGTCTCTATATTATGGAGCCCTGGCAGTCATAGAAATCACTATGTAGACCAGGCTGGGCTCTAATTCACATAGATCTACCAGCCTCTGAAAGTGCTGGGATTAGAGGTGTGTGCCACCACACCCAGCAAAACAGGTATCTTTACCATGAATTATCTTGTTCTCAAATCCTAAATTCCAAATAAACAGAACATTCAAAATCTTCAAAGTAAATTATGTTTATTTTCTGTTTTGTTTTCTATATTGATTCAATATGAAGTCTGACTTCAAATTCAGAAACTCAGGGGCCGGGGACACAGCTCAGTTGGTAAAGAGTTTGCTGTAAAAGCATGAAAACTTGAGTTTGATTCCCCAGAACCCCATAAAAGCCGAGTTTGGTGACACTCACTTGCAATCCCAGCACCAAGGAGTGGAAACAGGAGGTTTCCTGGAGCTCACTCCGCTTACCCAAATCAAGAAGGCCCAGATACCAAATGAAGCTCTGTTTCAAAACAGAAGGTAGATAGCTCCTAAGGAACATTATCTGAGGTGTTGGCTTCCATCCATATGTGCACAAAAGAACACTTATACACAACTGTGCATATGAGGCTGGAGAGATGGCTCAGTGGTTAAGAGCACTAATGCTCCTCCAGAGAATAGAGACTAGAGATTCCCAACACTTGCATTAATTGTCTGAAACCTGGAACCCCAGTGCCAGAGCATCTGACACCATCTTCTGGCCTCTGTGGGCACCAGACACTCACTGTGATACATAGACATATATGCAGGCAAGTAACCAGACATATTAAATGTTCAATATTTTTAAAACTACACATATGCCAAAAAATTTATATACTCTAGAATTTTTAATACAAGTTTTAAATTCATAGAATTCGAAAAAGAGATTATGACTATTGTGCCTTCAGATCCTAAACTCATTCCTCATGCTTTGTGAATTAAATGAATAAAATTTTGTGCCACATTCATGGATTCCTTTCATTTCAGATGATGCGATATAGTCAATTCAACTTTATGAATGCCCCACCTGTAAGTTCTTCTTTATATGACTTCTGAGACTTTCATGTTTATATCCAGAATCTGTGTCATGTTTGACTTAGTTTATAGCAATGCTAATTACCAGCCATGTGTCTTAGTTACAAGCTAACCATTACAACAAACCATTTCACTTGCCCCCTAGTGACAAACATCCTCCTTACTCATTTTTATTGTAGTTTTATTTTATAAATGAACATCATCTACTAATTACAAGCATTCCTTATGTCCTAGAACACTGGGTTCTGACCAAATTTCCAGGAGCTATTTCCACAAGCAATGACAACAAAAGTTGTATAGTAAATACTATTAGAAGACAGGATTCTGTCTGTGTTCTCTTAAATAATACTAAAACTGTGAAGTGTCTTTTTCTTTTATCTTGTTGGAGTGAACATGGGTTATTCTTGTGGTGGTATTGTATGCTGATTCTTTTGTTTGTTTGTTTTGTTTTTTGGAGACAGGGTTTCTCTGTGTAGCCCCCAGCTGTCCTGGAACTCAGAGATCTGCTGTCTCTACCTCCTGAGGGCTAGGATAAAGGCATATACCACCATCGCCCAGTTTATAGGCTAAATTTTAGAATATAGGCTAAATTTTAGAACAAACTAAACCATGAGTGTCAGCTGATCCTCTGACAAACTGTGTGACGCCTAAAAACACAAGTCACTTTTTACTTTTGTGGCGTTATTAAAGGCTTCATCAATTATGTCTAATCCTTTCCATTCAGTAATTTTCCTGTAAATGCTTTACCTAAAGTCATCATAATCAATGTTCTCCTCCTAAACTTCAGCTTTTCTTGCTGTTTTGATGTCTATGAGTCAACATTTTCACCAGTGTAGAATCCTGCATGTTTTGAGGGTTTTGTGTGTTTGTTGTTTGGTTGGTTTGGAATGTTATTTGGCTTTGGTTGTTTTGTTTTATTTCCCTTTCTCTTTGTACCTGGCCTTATATGTAGCAATTCACATGGGTTTTGGATTTGACATAATTTTCCATAAAAATCTATACACTTAGACAAATATAAAACGCTCATGCTTGGTGGGGTAGTAAATCTCAAAAAAAAATTCTGCACTCTGGATTTCAGAGACAGGAAGATTGCTCTCTGTGTGCGTGTGTGTGTACACAATGTGTGTGTGCACGTGTATGAAGGTCAGAGAACAACTTAGGGCATCAGTCTTTGCCTTCCACCTTTCTTGAGACAGTGTCTCTCTTTGCTGTTTGCACTGCATATACCAGTCCAGTTTGCCCACGCGCTTCCAGGGATTCTCTTGTCTCCATCCCCCATTTTACCGTAGGAGCACTGGGGTTATAGAATCATGCTACTGTGCCCAACTTTACATGCATGGTTTCGAGAGATCCAAACTCAGGTTCCCACGTTTCTGTGGCAAGCACTTTGCCCACTCAGCCATTCTTCAGCCGTCAAGCTCTTAAACTGAAATTTCGTATTGAAGTCTGCTTTTTGATAAGTTAGGCTGGCTTCCATTCAGTAAGACAAAATGTGATGAAGTTTTCACTAAAGATCTTAGCATCAAATTCCACTGGATTTTTAAGCTTCTTGACTTGGTTTTAGAAGTTTACATTTAGAAGGTGAGAAGAGTCTGGACCCCAGCCCTCATTCAATGTTACTGTTCTTGCTACTCTCTCAGATGATGCACATGGGCCCATATGGAAATGGTTTGCCAATGCCTCCACACATGCCTCCGCCGTACCCTCCATACCAGATGCCCATGTGGCCTCAGCCAGTACCCAATGCATGGAATCCACCCCCAATGCCCAATTTCCCCAGCAAGACTGATGCAACCCAGGAGACTGCCAAACCCAACCAGACCGATCCGCAAGAGCCACAGCCACAGAAGCAGCCTCCAAAGGAACCACCAAATGAAGCGGCACGGGCCAGAGAGGAAGCCCAGCCACCTCAGGTGAGGCTTGACAAGGAAACTTCCATAGCAGAGGCTTAAAAAATACCTTAAAGGAGATTTGGAGGTCCGTATCTTTCCAGCATCCACACTGCCTCCAAAATTCAGTACGGGTATTATTGTGTAAGAATATGATAGTTAATTTTGACATTTATCAGAAGTTGCCTGACATATCGATTCCAATCTTATTTAGTTCAAAATTACATGAATACTGTTGCCCTAAAGCTCCTTTTAAAACACAGCATCAGGCTGTGAACTGTGGGACATGCCTATGATTGCAGCAATATGAAGGCTGGGGTGGGATCAGGACTAGACGACCACCATGGCCGTGTGGTGAGAAAATCTTTAAAATATAATACAACGTCTCATGACCATTAGAAGAAGAGTC
Organism: Onychomys torridus; assembly: GCF_903995425.1. Classification (NCBI taxonomy): domain Eukaryota; kingdom Metazoa; phylum Chordata; class Mammalia; order Rodentia; family Cricetidae; genus Onychomys; species Onychomys torridus. The sequence goes on along the minus strand of NC_050452.1, from coordinate 88,176,691 downwards.
AGGAAAGAAAGGTCAAGTTCTACCCCAGCCTTCATGGGTCCTACAATGTTAAGGACGTTTCCTCACATTTCTAGACTTGTTTCCCCAAGAATAAGTCACATGGCTTCTAAAGCATTTCCAGACCCATGATGATGGGTTTTGGTGCTGATATGTAGTATTCTTTGATGATATGTAATATTCTTCTGAAACTGCCACTACTTTCAGTATTCCAGACGACTCAAGTGTAATCATAACACTAGACAAGAGAATGTACAAATGGTTTCTCAAGAGCTCCTGCTGTATAGAACTTCAGAAATAGCAGCTTTTGGTTATCTATTATCACAAACAGTTAAATATATAGGGAATACAAAGTGAATAAAAAGACACTCCTGGATTTGAATCCTGGTTTCAGTCACACCTCTGCCATTTAGGGCCACTAACTTCTCTGAACCTCAGTTCAGCTTCTCAGTGGGAATAACAATAGTGCATGGCCATCTGAGGTCTAAGGGAGTTCCATCATCTACTACTGCTTGAATACAGTGTTTAATCATCCTATAACCATCATCTACACCAAAACTATGCAGGGTGGGAGGAACAAGGGAGGTGGACGGAGAGAAAGAGAGAGTGGGAAAGAAAGAGAGAGAGAGATTTAATGCAAACAAAAATATAAGCAGTCTCCAGTTTTCAAATAATTATTATCAATCTCTTTCATTTCTCATTTTCAGTCTCACTACCAAATAACTCTAACCTGCCTTTCTTTCTAGCCATTTCCACCATTTGGCAATGGGCTTTACCCCTATCATCAACCACCATGGCCTATTCCACAGGTAAGAATTTTTTTATGTGCTGTAAATTAAATATTAGTATGTGACATATTAGACTAATACAAGCTCATATACTGTAATATACCAGTCAGTAGGGAGTATGAAACAAAATCAACTTAGTAATTATTCAGCAAAATTATTTTAAAAATTAAGTAAATTTTGATCAGACCAGTTGTCAACACGAATAGTGCCTAAATCATGACTACTAATAACGTAAGTTGTTTTTAATAAATTTATTTATTTATTTTACATCCTGGCCACAGTTTCCTCTCCCTCCTCTCCTCTGAGTACCACCCACCTTCCCTCTTCTCCCCCCATCCACTCCTCCTCCATTTATATTCAGAAAAGGACAGGCCTCCCATGAATCTAATAACATATGTTAACAAATTAATTTTAAATGGTTGTACTATAAACCCCTCACATGAGAGATCATGATATCTTCAATGAATTTCATAATTTAATAGTAAAACTGACACAAGACAGGGTTTTAAACGAAAAAGCAAGCCATGATTACATTATGATCTCTCCATCATAACTTTTTTCTAACAACAGATAATATCATTAAGAAGAATTTTGCAAAATAACATTGAATTCTCAAAGAGTTCTTAAAGTTTAAAATTAATAACATTAAATATAATATTTAGCTTTTTTGAACTAAAATAATAGTAAAGGCAGTGTTTTTCAATCTTCCTAATGCTACAACCCTTCAATACAGCTCCTCATATTGTGGTGACCCCAACCACAAAATCATTTTTGTTGCTACTTCATAACTGTAATTTTGCTACTGTTATGAACTGTAATATAGTATCTGTGTTTTCTGACTGTCCTAGGTGACCTCTAAAAGGATCATTTGACCGCCCTAAAGGGGTTGAGAAGTGCTGTGTAAAGGCAAGCTGTTAAAAACAGCTACGCATCAAGAATCACTCAAAACTGTTCATTTGGCTATGAAATAGGTTTTTCTTGCTTATAATTCTCTGACCAAGAAGGTTTGGAATGAACAGTTCACTCCTTACTTTGTTTATTCCTTAAAAAGGTGACTTTTTTTTGTTTTGTTTTGTTTTGTTTTGGGTCACACTCAAGGAAAGAAACATAGGCAGTTCCAGGTAAATAGTTCAAAAGCAACATGATTTTCATATTAAATGACTATTAATCTCATCTACATTAACCTCTTGAAAAGAAACAAAAACTAACTACTTTTTAAACGTTGCTATTTTAACTATCCCTGAGCTTTCTTTTAATTTAATGTGCTCTTTTTTTAACTTTTTATATTAGTATACAAAATAATGGTTTCCTGGTAGCACTTTCTGTGTTTGTGTGTTTGTGTAGAGGTGTGCACGTGTGTGTGGATGTATATGTCCATGTATGTATGTGGAGGACAGAGGCTGATGTCCACTGTCTTCCTCAATAACTCTCCACCTCATCTTAAAGGTAGAGTTTCTTACGGAATCTGGAGTTCATGTCTTTGGCTAGGCTGGCTGGCAACCAGTTCCAGGGATCGGCACATCTCTGCCTCCCCAACCCTAGAATCACATATGCACACCACCACACCCAGCTTTTTAGGGGGACTGGGCAAGTCCTCGGGCTTGCATGGAAAGCATCTCTTCAGCACCTCATAATAGCGCTTCCACACACACGTGTTTTCATTTTCTTTTCTTTTTTTTTTTTCCAGACAGGGTTTCTCTGTGTAGTTTTGGTACCTATCTTGGATCTCGATCTGATCTCGCTCTGTAGCCCAGGCTGGCCTCAAACTCACAGAGACCCGCCTAGCTCTGCCTCCCGAGTGCACCACCGCTGCCGGCTTCCTTTTTCTTATTTACCCTCCTCACCCACTGCTCTCTCTCCTCCTTGGCTCCTCTCTTGATGGTCCACCACCTTGCTCCCAAAAGTTCCTGCTTTTGCTTTCATGACACACATATTTCATTACTCTCTTCCCCATCCCGCTCACTTCCTGTAAGATCTCTTCATTCCCTCTCCTCCTGCTTCACTGAGCTGCACAAACACACACATAAGCACACATACACAGACATACAATCTAGAGTCCACAATTAAGAGAAAACGCGGCAGTTTTCTTTTTAAGCCTGACTTACTTTGCTTAACACAACCATCTCCAGTTACATCCATTTCCTGAAAATGTCATTATGTCATGTTTCTTCATGGCTGATTGAAATTCTTTGTGTAAGCGTACATTTTCTTTACCCATTCATCTGTTAATGGATAATTAGGCAGGTTCCACTTGTGTAAGTCATTGTGAAGAATGCAGCTTACAAACACAAATATTTAAGTGTCACTGTGGTATGCTGATGTTAAGAGTCCCTCATGTATAAGTTCAGAAAGGGTACGGCTGGGTCAGACAGACAGATCTACTTCTCGTTTTGTGAGTAACTTTTACACTAACATCCACAGTGTTTGTGTCACTCTGCATTGACACCTGGAGTCCTCTTTCCACACGTCCTTGACGGCATTTCTTAATGTTGGTTTGCTAGAATCATAACCATTCAGACTGTGTTGAGATAGAATCTTAAATAAAGTTTAATTTGACGTTCTTTGATAGTTAAAAGCGTTGAATACTTTCTCAAATGTTTACTGGCCATTTGCATTCCTTCTTCTGATAACCTTTTCTCCACTTCATTAGAGCATTTACTGTTTCTTACAGGGTTTGACGTTTATAGTTCTTTCTATAGTCTACACATTATCCCTTAAGTATAGCTGGCAATGATTCCTTCACATTCTATAGACTGTCTCTTCACTCTGGTGATTGTATCCCTTGTAGAAACTCTTTAATGTTCTGTAATCTTGTCAACTCTTGGGAGTCTTTACTGTGCTAATGGTGCTATCAGAAAATTCTTACCTATGCCTACATACATCTTGAAGTGTTTGATCTGTTCTCCTTTACTAGCTTCAAAGATACAGGTCTTGCATTCAAGCTTTTGGTCCATTTTGAGTTGTGTAGTTAGAGTTTTCCTGCCTGGCCCAGTCAGGACAAATCTCTCTTACCTGCCAGTCTCACAGTCACTCAGACCCAACCAAGAAAGCACACAGAAACTTATATTGCTTACAAACAGTATGGCTGTGGCAGGCTTCTTGTTATCTACTTCTTCTATCTTAAATGAACCCATTTCTGTTAGTCTATACTTTGCCACATGGCTTGTGGCTTACCAGTGTCTTTACATGTTGCTTTTCATGGCGGCAGCTGGCAGTGTCTCTCCCCAGCCTTCTACATCCCAGAATTCTCTTCTCTCTTGTCCTGCCTATACTTCCTGCCTGACCACTGGCCAATCAGAACTTTATTTACACAGAGCGATATCCACAGCACTTCCCCTTTTCTTTTTTTTTTTAAGGAAGGTTTTAACTTTTACATAGTACAATTACATATAACAAAACAATTATCAAGCAAGAATTACAGTTACAATATTAAAGAAGATATCCTATCTATCTTATTTGTGAGTCTAAGGTTTTATATCTAACTTATCTTTTATCATAACTGAGGAAATTATAACTATCTAGTCTTCAACCACATCAAAGACCTCAGAAGGATATAATATTACCTGAGAACCGGGAGAAGGATGCAAGCAACTTTCGGGAGTCTTGCAGGGTAGACAGAGACAGCTGGCAGCCTGGACAATCACCTAATGTTCCTTTGTAATGTTGGGGCATTTGTCTTCAGCCCACAGGGCTAGAGTCTCTCGGTCACTTCTCTTAGTGTCCTGTAGAATGTCTGGCAGTTTCCTCTGTGAAGCAGGAACCTGAAGGACCATTTTGTCAAGCAAAGTTCAGTGGTCACCTTTCTATGGGTCTTGCATGTCCACTTAATCGAGCAGTCCAGGCAAGAACAGTTTCTTGCCCAAATGGCTTTTTTTGCCAAGGTGAAGATAAACTCCATATGAAGTGTCTTCAATGCCCATCCTCCTCTCTGAAGTAAAACGGTGCTGCCAGGAGCAGACGTGTCTCACTGTCCAGAAAGTCTAAATTTTAAAAGTATTTTAAATGCCATATTCTGTGGGTCTTTGAAGTATTTGAAGATTACCTATCTATCTGAAATATCTCTATGTATATGTAGAAGACTTAACTAACATGGCTACGAGTATGATTATCGTAGATGACTAATTATTAATCTATTTTTAATTATCCATTACAATTTAAAATGAGCTATACAAACATAATACCTTAAACACGATTAGAAATATACACACAGTATAACAAAATTAATTTTAAGTTTGTATCAATAGACTAAAGTCTATACCAATGTAAAACATTTTAAACAAGTTGTTGCTTTTTAGAAGTAAGTTCCTTAATCTACCCTTTTGTCCTATTATATCTATATCCTATCCCCTTTTCTTCTTTAGAAAGAGATCGCAATTATATTCAACCTTATTTAAATAAAAATATTGGTTTTTCTCTGTCCCACACCAGAGGGCTCTTCTGATTTGGGACACAAGAATCTCTTAACCTTTTCTTTTAGCAATATGTCTGAGTTTAGAGAAGGAGTGAGCCAATTGCATCTCCAAAGCCAGCTTGATCATTTTGGGAATGTGGGCGTAGTTTTTCTTACTACTTCCTGCTGGAGGGGGGCGCTGTATCTTATGGGGACACAAAGAAAACTTTAGGATTATGGAGTAGTCCATTAGGGTGAACCTCTGAGCCAGTTGCCTTGAAACCATTCTGGATGTCGGATCATCTGGGCCATGGTGTCATTGGAGACCTTTCAGGTGGTCTTGGCTGATCAAACCTGATGTATCTCAATCTGGAACAAATCCACAGCCTCTGGCTTTCTGTGGAAACAAAAGCAGAGACTCTTTTCCAAAGCAACATATCCTTATATCCAAATTTTGAAGTCAAGGTACCTTTAAAATTTACATATTTGTTTAACTCAACAGCTTTTACGATCAAATCTTTTTCTGCAGTTAAAAATCCCAAAGACAAGACAAACCAGATTCTCTGTGTAATATCCATCTTTGTAAGAATGAAACACTGCTGTGGCTGCTGGCTCCGCCCACTTCAGCTTCCCAACATGGCGGTGGTACAGTTTACCGCCAGCTCTGGGTCTGGAGCCATGTGTACCATCAACTATCAGAAGCAGTTCTATCAAAGCAGTGCATAGACCAGAAACCTTTTTTTTTTTTTTTTTTTAACTAGCAAAGGCTAAATCTACCATGCAGCAGAGTAAAGTGCCGCTTGTAGACTCCTCATTCCCGCCACACTGCAGGTCAGATGCACACGCCAGGAACCCGCCATAGTAGCTCAAACTGGCAGGCTGCCACTAACTTGAGAGAAACAACTAGGAAGCTGTTTTTAGCTCCGTTTTAGAATCTTTTTTCTCAGGTTTTAGGTGGAAATTCTTGCCAACACGTTGGGAGCCATTTGTAGTTAGAGTTTTCCTGCCTGGCCCAGTCAGGACAAATCTCTCTTACCCGCCAGTCCCACAGTCGCTCAGACCCAACCAAGTAAGCACACAGAAACTTATATTGCTTACAAACTGTATGACCGTAGCAGGCTGCTTGTTAGAGTTGGTTTTGGTGTGAGGTGAGAGATGTGGATTTAGTTTAAATCTTCTACAGGTGGATGTATAGTTTTACCAGCACCATGTTAAAGAAGCTGCGTTTTTTTTCCAATGTTTTTGACACCTTTGTGGAAAATTAGGTGTTTGTGCTGTGTGGGTTTATTTCTGGGTGTGGTTTTCTATTCCGCTAGCCTTTGTGTCTGTTTTTGTACAAATGCCATGCTAACTTTGTTACTATAGCTCTGCACCATACAAAGAAGTATCCGATATCATGCTATCACCAGAATTTCTCCTTCTGTTTAGAATTATTCTGGTTATTTAAATCTTTTGTGCTTTCCCATAAATTTTAGATTTTCTCCTATTTCTGCAAAAGATATCATTGAAATTTTGATGGAGGTTGAATTGGATATATAAATCTCTTTTAATAATGTGATCGTTTTTATAATCTTGAGTTTGATAATCGACATACATGGGAAGCCTTTACTTTTCTTGTGGAAGCCTTCAAATTTTGTTAGGAAAATTAACTCTAATTGTAAACAAAGCATGCTAAATATCACTATTCAATATCATACTGTTGTATGTTCTAATATGGATAGCTGGAACCCATTATCACTCAAATATTAATCTGTCTCTCTGTCGCTATCTCTCTGTTTCTCTCTCTCTCTCTCTCTCTCTCTCTCTCTCTCTCTCTCTCTTTCACCTTCTGAGATAGTGGGGTAAAGTGATTGCTAAGTCATGTGAGTATTTTTAGTAAGATAACCTCAGATCCTGTAGAAGCCTTATATAGTGAGTACTGTTGTACTCACTAATGGATCATAAGCATCAATAGGTAGATAGAGAGTCTAATGTCTCAGGAGCACAAAGCTCACAGTACTAACACATGATTAGTAATGAACCAATGTAATACCCCTCCAGTCTTATGAACAAAGCCATCACAGAAAGTGGGGGCTGAGGAGAGCTCAGTGGGTAAAGTGCTTCCTGTGCAAGCAGGAAGACAAGTTTAGATCCCCAGCGCTCACACTGGGGAGGAAAGTGTGATGCACGTCTGTGCAACCCAGTACCGGGGAGAGGAAACAGGAGACCCCCAGGGCTTGCTGGCCCAGCTGCTCCAGCCAAGCAGTGAGCTCCAGGTTCAATGAGAGATCCTATCTCAGAAACAAAGGTGAAGGAGGAAAGATGAAGACATCTGATATCAACCTCTGGCCTACACACACACACACACACACACACACACACGCATTTCTACCCAAGCCTAGTAGTGCACATCTGTAATCTCAGAACTCAGAAGGCTGTGGAAGGAGGATTGCCATGAACCCAAGGCCAGTCCAGCTACATAATGTATTATATAATGCAATGTATGTGTTATAAAGCAAGACTCTGTCTTAAAAAATAATAATAATGGAAAAGAAGAAAGGGAAGAGAAGTGATTTCTTCCTGTGTTCATTGTGCTTTTCATCTTTCAGAGGGGACCACCACCAGCCTTTGGACGTCCAAAATTCAGCAATGAAGAAGGAGTAAGTAGGCAAAATGCTATCACTCCAGTTAGGATTTTTAATCTATCAGCTGCTATCTTTTTAACCCAATGTTACAAAATCTGTCATGAAAAACTTCTTTAACTCAAGTTCCTAAGATTTTTTTTAAAGTGAAATAAAAATCAAGCTAGTGACCTACATAAGTTTGACACATCATTGGACATAGCAGTACATGCCTCTAGTCTCAACACAGGAGACAGAGACACAGCCTCACTTCTAAACCCAGCCCCATTCAAATGGTGCATCATTTCCTCTACATATATGAAAGATCACTCACATATTTGCTGTGAAAACTATTAGCCTCTTTGCAAAATTGATGGTGAACTCTAGACAGCAAAAACACACAGAAAGAAATTAAGATCATCTTAGAATATCCCCTTCACAGGAAATTGCATTATCATCTAAATATCTCATTGTATAAATACTGAAATCCAGAGAAGATAAGTTACTATTCAATGTTTCCAGGATAAACTGGACCAAACTTAAGTCTTATGATAACATATCTTTTTTTAAAATACTCCAAAAAAGTAATCAAGTCTATCCAACCAATTCTTAATATGTCATTGAGACTATGTCATCAAATAAACTACCTTAGTGGTTGTGAGTCCGTCCATGGACTTCCCTTCCTCTTTTCCCTAAATATGTGATATGCACTCAGTGAAAGAAAAAAATCAGTATCTTTGCTGAAGGAGAAAGGAGCAAGGTGTTCTTAAAAATAATGATGACCGGCCGGGCGGTGGTGGCGCATGCCTGTAATCCCAACACTCAGGAGGCATAGGCAGGTGGATCTCTGTGAGTTCGAGGCCAGCCTGGTCTACAGAGTGAGTTCCAGGACAGGCACCAAAGCTACAGAGAAACCCTGCCTCGAAAAACCAAAAAACAAAAAAACAAAAACAAAAAATAATGATGATGAAATTATTATCTCAATGATAGCACAGGATGTTTTATTAATCACTATAAAATACCCAAATAGAAGCAATGTAGATCATTATATACAACTTCACCTAGGAACTAGAACTTCAGATTTTCGTAAACAACATTAGCAAGTGAAACAGAATAATCCAAGAACTAGCACAGGCACTAAATTTGTAGTCTACCTCTTGGGGACACTGTTCAATTTCCTGTGTGATACTAGAAATGAGAAAATTTTCTCACATATCTATTTCATCTTCTCTATCCCAAAGGAGAATAAAACTATTTTCCCCTCTATTCTATTTGTTTTCAAAGAAAAACTAGGGCTGAGGATATAGCTCAGTAGTAGAATACTCAACTACCATGCCTAAGGCCATATTTATAAAAGTTAACCTGGACAAGGTGGCTCATGTCTATAACAGCACTCAGGAGGCGCAAGCATGAGGGTTTTCACAAGGTCAAGGCCTGAGTGAAGAGTATGACAGTGCGATCCTAGATCAAGAAAATGTTTTAACCCTAAGGTTCAGGACCTGGACTTGAAGGCTAGAAGGAATACTCAGCCCCCGGAGGTTAGAATGGAGAATTCAGGCTTCTAGAAGGAAAGTGTAGGCTATAGTGGAAACAGAAGCCTGTGTGCAAGATTTCCCTGTTTCACTAATTCCAAGCAACACCATAAGAGGAAACAAAGAGTAATCCTCCTTTCCTCTTCGTTCCTACAGAATCCTTACTATGCATATTTTGGATATCACGGCTTTGGGGGTCGTCCTTATTATTCAGAAGAGATGTTTGAAGATTATGAAAAACCCAAAGAAAAAGATCCTCCTAAACCAGAGGACCCACCCCCAGACGACCCACCCCCAGAGGCCTCCACTAACTCAACCGTGCCCGAGGCTAACGCCACACAGTCAGTTCCTGGAGGAAGTCAAGGCGGAAATGATACTAGCCCAATAGGGAACAGAGGCCCTGGACCGAGTGCTGACAACCCTACAGTTCAAAATGGTATCTTCCCTCCCGCTAAAGCAAATGTTTCAGGCCAAGGAGTATCGAAAAACCAAATTCCGTGGAGACCAAGTCAGCCAAATATTTATGAGAATTATCCTTATCCGAATATGCGAAATTATCCTTCAGGAAGACAATGGCAAACCACCCGTACCATGGAGCCCACACAGAGCAGACCTGGTTACCAAAATCCACAAATACAAAGGGGACCTCAGTGGAATTCCTTTGCTTGGGAAGGCAAACAAACTACTCAAACTACTCGTCCAGGAAATCCAACTTACCGCAAACCTCTCCCTCCTACTTCAGGAGTCAATTATCCCAACTCTGCAGGAAACCCAGTAAATTTTGGAAGAAAATTGCCTGGGCCAAATAAACCCTTTCTGGGAGCCAATCCGGCCCCAAATAAACCCTTTGTGGGACCCAATCCGGCCTCAAATAAACCCTTCATGGTAACCAATCCGGCCTCAAATAAACCCTTTGTGGGAACCAATCCGGCTTCAAATAAACCCTTTCTGGGAGCCAATCCAGCCTCAAATAAACCCTTTGTGGGAACCAATCCAGTCCCAAACAAACCTTTTGTGGGAACCAATCCAGCTGCAAATAAACCCTTTGTGGGAACCAATCCAGCTGCAAATAAACCATCTGCAGGAACCAATGCTGCCTCAAATAAACCATTTGTGAGAAACAATGCTGCCTCAAATAAACCACTTGTGAGAAACAATGCTGGTTCAAATAAACCATTTGTGGGTGCCAATGCTGCCCCAAACAAACACCCTGTGGGAACCAATGTGGCTTCCGTGGATCCTAAACAGGTTACTGATAGCCAAAATGTGAAAACCCAAAATCCAAAGGAAAAGTCACTAGGTCAAAAAGAAAGAACACTCAGTCCAACAAAAGATGCAGCCAGACCCTGGAGAAACTCTCAACAATATGGAATTAACAAACCAAATTATAATTTGCCTCGCCCTGAGGGTAGCAGGGTAGTCCCCAATTTTAATTCTTTTGATCAACAAGAAAACTCCTACTTCACAAGAGGAGATTCCAGAAAAATGCCAAGTCCCAAAATACAAATCCAAAGCCAGAATCTGCCCAAAGGAATTGCTTTAGAGCCGAGAAGAAACCCGTTTGAATCAGAAACTAGGAACCCTGAATTAAAGCAGAGTACACAACAGCCTGCATACCCTAAGAAAATCCCTTCTCCCACAAGAAAACATTTCCCTGCTGAAAGAAATGCCTGGAATCACCAAGAAATCCCTCCACCCTTAAAGGAAGATCATGGGAGGCAGGAAGAAATGTTACCTTATCCTTCCTATGGCTCTAGAGGAAATATTTTTTACCATGACTATAACAATCCTTATTATCCTAGTGAGAATTCACCACACATTAGAAGCAATACATGGAAGGAGAGGGTTAGCTCTCCCAGTACTATGAGGCAACCAGAAAATCCACAATACCCCTTGAATTCTCTAGACCAGAAGGAGACAGAGCAGTATAATGAAGAGGATCCAATTGATCCTAATGAAGATGAAGCTTTTCCAGGGCAAAGTAAATGGGGTGATGAAGAGCTGAACTTCAAAGGAAGCCCAACAATTAGGCAGTATGAAGGTGATAAATATGCCTCAACCCTACCACAAGAATATCTTCCCTATTCCTTAGGTAAGCCACCTAAGGAAACTTTTCCTTACAGTGAAATCTATCCCTGGAACCCACATGAAAATTTTCCAATATATAATCCAGGTCCTACGATAGCACCACCTCTGGACCCCAGAAATTATTATATTAATAATGCCATAGGACAAGAAGAGAGCACTCTCTTTCCTTCATGGACCTCCTGGGACCATGGGACTCAAGCACAGAAGCAAAAAGAGAGTGAGCCATATTTCACTGGAAATGTCTGGGGTCAGTCAACAAGTTTACACAAGTCCAATACACCAAACCAGAAGAGGAACCATCCTTATTCCACCAACTCCCCTGCTGGACTTCCGAAAGACTCAACATGGCTTGAAGGTGAGAATTTGAACTATGATTTACACATTACTAGCTTAAGTCCACCAGAGAGAGAACAGTTGGCTTTCCCTGAATTCATTCCTCAAAGCTACCCATCAGGCCAAAATGAAGCACACTTATTTCACCAAAGTCAGAGAGGTTCCTGCTGTATTGGTGGCTCCACAGCACATAAAGACAATGTGATGGCTCTACAAGACTACACTTCATCCTATGGTCCTGCACCAAGGGAGATAAAAAAAACCAGCCCTGTGTATACAGAAAGTAGTTACACCAAGTATGCAAGACCTAATGTCTCCCCAACAAGCATCCTACCTAGTCAAAGAAACATCTCAGAGAATAAACTAACTGCAGAAAGCTCAAACCCAAGTCCTTTTGGAGATGGTGTGCCTTCTCTGAGAAGGGACACACCATATTCTGGAAAGAATCAACTGGACACCGGAATCATGGCCTTTCCTGAAGCCAGCTCTCCTCAGCCAAAAAATACACCCTGTCTTAAAAGTGACCTTGGAGGAGATCGGAGGGATGTTCTGAAACAATTTTTTGAAGGCAGCCAGGTCAGTGAAAGAACTGCTGACCTTATTCCTGAACAGCTCGTTATTGACATCCCTGATAAAGGCTCTGGCCCAGACAGCATACAAAGCAAAGGCCAAGGAAATGAGGACAAGATGCAGCAGCAAAGACCACCTACCATCCTTAAGGTACCATGCTTTAGCTCCAAATTAGCAAAGTTTCACTCTTCAAGCACTGGACCTCCAACTAATGATGGAAGACAAAGCCTGCTTAATGGTGCTCTCTCTATACCTACTGAAAATCCTAAGACATCGGTTGGGTTAGCTACTAGGGAACAATTTAAAAGCATAAATGTAGATCAAGCAAATGCAGATGAACACACTACATTTGAAGCTTTTCAAGGAACCAGTCAAGAGGACCAAGTAGAAGGCTGCTTACTGCTTCAGGCTTAGGGATCACTTCAACTGAGCATTCTCGGGGCATGAAAACAACTAGCAATCCTACGTCAATGATTTTGTAACTCTGTCCCCTGAGACTTGATTATCTGATCTTCTTGCTGATCCCTACGTCTTTCACCCTCCCAACAGTAGAAACAGTGGCCCAGATAGAGTTAATGAGAGTGGGCCTTTGGGGCTGGCTGGATCCAGCACTGTAACAAATTAGTGCACACTTAAGAAAAAGCATGAAGGCTGTGACCATTCCTGCCTTGAAACTTGGAAGCTATTTGTCTGATTGTCTGAGTTAGTTTCCTCTTTCTTGCTCAGTTAGGTTTTTAACTCTAATTCCTTATAACGTTGTCTCGGTTTTGCACATCTAGCAGGCTGTTGAGTCTTCCATTTTCTATAGAGGCCACACACCAGTATAGTCCTGATGCACTGTATTCTTTTTCTTTTGTGTTGTTCTTGTTCATTCTGTTTCCTACTTAATAGGATCTCTGCATTTTTCCGTCTGCTGTCTTCCATCTTCATTATTTGCTTCCTTCTTCCTCCTCTGATCTTCTCTTTCTCCTTCCTTCTCTGGGGCTCCTCCCCATTCTCTCTCCATCACTTCTCACATTCTATCCTTGACCATCACCTGTCTGTCTGTTCTGTCTCCTAGTGTGTAACTTTGACCTTTAACCAATTCATCTTTCCTCTCTGACTCTTTTTTCTCCTTAAATTTCTCGATTTTCCTACTTTATATGCCATTTTTCATGCTTTTCACTCTCCTTTAATCTACTCTGTAAATTCTACTCTCTGATTTTTTTCTCAACCAAACCATCACTGGGGATAACACACCTGAAGTAACTATTTTCATTGTTAATTTTCTCCTGATCTCTCCAGATAGACAGCCTTGTTAAAAAAGCATATTCTAAGAGAATGGAAGACAGGCTAATTGTCAGATCGTAGAGCTTAGGACAGTGGGAAATGAAGAAGAGCAGAAATTGTCACTCTGGGACTGAGTAACCAGAAAAAGAAACTAAGTAAGGCTTGCCATACCCTGTCACCAATTCACAATCTCCAGGATCTTCAGAGGCCGTTTGGGGAAAACTACCTTATGCAGTTAAAATACTCAATGTTCAGTTGTCTTTACTAGTTCAGCATAAATTATTGTACCACTATATATTATTACTATCATGCTTATGCTTCATGTTCTTGTAGGTTATTCACAGACATAACTTCCGGGTATCATAACTAAATAGTGTAAATTATTTTGTAAAGTAGATGTTTCTATATTGTCTTGCTTAGAATATATTTGAGTTTTATTGATATTATTTTTACTGCTATTAAAGGCATTTTGGCCTGTTATCTGAATATTGCCTGTTTTGAGTCTAGGGGTAAAAAAAAAAAAAAAAAAAAAAAAAAAAACTCTAAATTAAATTACCTACAAAGTTACTTTCTATTCCTAAGGAGTTTCTTAGAGAAGTTTTCCTGTGACAGATTTTTGTATTACCTCAGAAATTTGGTGAAACCATCCCAAGAAAAGGAACTTGGCCCTTGAGTCTAGTATTATGTCTTCCCAATAGGAGATTCCCAACAAGCGTTCCTGGTTGGCTGGCTTCTGAATGCCTTTAAACATTCACACCACTACCGGCTCTTCCTGTGGGAGGTATGTGAGGATACTGGATAAAGCCCCATGTCTTCTAGTCTGGTGTTCAGCAGCACTGGCACTGCATCACTGCAGACCGTGCTACCCACTGATGGCTTAAGTTCCTCTCCAGCCCACCAGTTTTAGACTTTAACCATAGATCAAAAACCACTAGCTTGTTATTTTCCCCCAAACTTCAATGTGAATACTTTCACTACCAAATGTTCACTTTGTATTTCACCCTAATGAATGGGTGGCACAGTTGTTTTAGCAAATATTGTCATGCCAAGAGGGATGAGCCCAAGGCACAGGGGTAGAAGGATTTACCAAACATAACAGTTTTAGTAAAGAACAGAGACTGCGCGCAGAGACGCAGTGGGCAAGGTCTCATGGGCAGAGACCCCCGTGAAAGAGAGTGATGTGGTTCTTGTACGAGAGTTGAGAGAAGTCATCTGGACAACCCCCTGAGCCATTTATGCACATCAGGTCTCCTCCGAACAGAGCGGAGACGGCAGTCGGTTTAATATAACATCGTTAGGAACCACTGGGAATAGGGCTAGTATAAGGTGTTGTAAATCACTGGGCCTGGCTCTAAACAGTAATAACCTGAGCGCCACCGAGTGAGTAATTTTGCTTTTCAGAGGGCTTTGGTTTTGGCCTTTTGTGGTTTTGGTTTTTTTTATGTTTTATTGCTTTGTGGTGGTGGTGGCATTTAACTTTTCCCTCTGGTTTTGACCTTTTCAAAGTCTCTACAAATATGTTGACATATCTACATCTTTGAGATATTACTACTGTCATCTGTAACATAAAGTGTAAAAATCACAGCGTGACCAAAAACAAATCTACTAAATTTGAGACATAATAAAAAGAATGAAAACGTTCCTGTGGATAATGATACTCTTCCTGTGAGCACAGGGAGGCTTCTACAAGCCTGCCTAGTAGGCGGGAGTTCCTTGCATTAAATATATTGCTCACTCTGTGTGCTGCTTAATTGTTCATAAAGCTCTTGAAGTCTGCTCTAAAGTAAGGAGCACATGCTGAATGTTCCGATAACACCACACCCTGTAACTCCAGCATCTCCATCCCGCTACTGCTGCTCACTTCTACAGTGGACGGCTGTGTCTAACAGTCACCTCTGCTCATTCTAACATAGCGAGGCACATCCTTAGGAGGTAAATGACCCAGAAGAAAACCATACCTGAAGGTTACAGAAACAAGAGCTGGCCCAGAGGCGCATACACACCTTCTGTCACAGCAGCTCCGGAGGCATGGTCTGTTTCTCTGGGGAGTTTCTGGAGCATCTGAAGATGTAGACAACACATTTCAATGTGGTCACTCAAACCAGAGTCACAGATTTAATACCTCTTTTTTGGTTTGGTTTGGTTTTTCCAAGTTTCTCTGGGTAACAGCCCTGGCTGTCCTGGAACTCACTCTGTAGATTAGGAGATGAGGCTGGCCTTGAATTTCTAGAGATCCAAAGTTTCTGCCTCCTGAGTGCTGAGATTGAAGGTATGCGCCACCACACCCAGCCATTTAATACAGCTTTAAAGAGAATTCTGATTTACTTTTATTGCTTATTTAGGCATTTCTGTTTCTATTGGCATATTCTATTTCTATTTCTCTTGTCTCATTTAAGCCAGTTTCAGTTACCACCTTCAAAATATTATTCATCTTGTATTCATGAAGCTAAAAGTCATCTCTAAGAAAAAAGGGAGCCAAAGATGTTGGACTTAAAAAGGACAGGTCTGTTTCTACTCCATAAACCCATAAAGGTTTTGCTGTGACTCAGGCCAACAGCTAAATGCACCCCCAAAGGAAACTGCACTTGATAGGAAATAGTCACCATTTCACCAGAGGATATAATATTCGGTTTTCTCTACCTGCACCTCCTTGCCTCTCTGCCTCACCCTATTCAGTAACAACCTTTGCTCCCTTTTTGAACCTTGAGTCCATGCAATCTAGAAACACAAATCAGCTGGTAACAAGCAAAAGATATGCTAGCAGAAGAGAAGCCCATATTGCTTTTATACTGGTCAAAAATTAATTGGGGATTTGTTTGCAAGTTCTCTGTTCTATATTAAACCCTCTGTCTTAGAGATCATGACTTAGTCATCCTTAATGCCGGATAAAGTAGTGTCTCTTGTTTATTCTTTGTCAAGAGTGTTTTAGTTACTATAGGTGATGGAAATTTCCATATAAATTTTAGAATTAACTTGCTTATACTTGCAAAAAAAAGAAAGAAAGAAAAGAAAAAAAAGGGACAAGCTGAACTGTAATCTGACAGAGAGTAATATGAAATGAATAGAGTTGTGCTCAATAACCCCTACCTCCACACCTCCCCAGTCAAGATCTTCTGTTTGTGCCTCATTTTTCCCACCCCCTCCCCAGCACTTGATAACAAACACAAGGAGGAGCAGGATTCTTTATTGTTTGTTTGTTTGAAGGGTTTTTTTAATTCATTTTACATACCAACCACAGTTCTCCTACTGCTTTCCCCTCCTCGGCCCCCCCCCCATCCCAACCCCCATCCACTCCTCCAGAGGGTAAGGCGTCCCAACAAAGCCTGGTACATTAAGTAGAGACAGAACAAGCCCCTCTCCCCTGCATCAAGGCTGAGCAAGTCATCCCACCACAGAAAATGGGCTCTAAAAAGCCAGCTCATGCATGGGAATAGATCCTGGTCCTGGTGCCTGGGGCCCCTCACACAAACTAAGCTACACAACTGTCTCCCACATGCAGAGGGCCTAGTTTGGTCCCATGCAGGCTCCACAGATGTCGGTCTAGAGTTCATGAGTTCCCACCAGCTTGGTTCAGTTATCTCTACAGATTTCTCCATCATGATCTTGACTCCTCTTGCTTATAGAATCCCTCCTCCCTCTCTTCGACTGGACTCCCTGAGTTTGGCCTGAGCTTGACTGTGGATCTCTGCATCTGCTTCCATCAGTTACAAAATGAAGGCTCTATAATGACAGTTAGGGTACTCACCAATTTGACTACTGGGGAAGGCCAGTTCAGGTACCCTCTCCACTATTGCTAGTAGTCTTTGCTGGGATCTTCCTTGTGGATTCCTGAGAATTACCCTAGCACCAGGTTTCTCCCTAACCCTATAAAGGGCTCCCTCTATCAAGACATCTCTCTCACTGCTCTCCCTCTCTGTCCCTCCCCCAGCTCGACCATCCTGTTCCCTCATGTTCTCATCCTCCATCTCCTTCCCTCTATTGCACCCCCTTCCTATTTACTGATGAGATCTCATCTATTTCCCTTCCCAGGGCGATCCATACATCCCTCTTAGGGTCCTCCTTGTTACCTAGCTTCTCTGGAGCTGTGGGTTGTAGTCTGGTTATCCTTTGCTTTATATCCAGTATCCACTTATGAGTGAGTACATACCATGTTTGTCTTTCTGAGTCTGGGTTACCTCACTCAGGATGATTTTTTTTTTCTAGTTTTGTCCATTTGCCTGCAAACCTCATGATGCCATTGTTTTTTACAGCTGAGTAGTACTCCATTGTGTAAATGTACCTCATTTTTTTTTTATCTTTTCCTCGGTTGAGGGGCATCTAGGTTGTTTCCAAGTTCTGGCTATTGCAAATAACTCTGTTTAGCAAGTGTACCTGTGGTATGATTGAGCATCCCCTGGGTGTATGCCCAAGTGGTATCATTGGGTCGTAAGGCATATTGATTCCCAATTTTCTAGGTCACCATACTGATATCCAAAGTGGCCACACAAGTTTGCACTTCCACCAGCAGTGTAGAAGTATTCCCCTTACTCCACATCCTCTCCAACATAAGCTGTCATTAGTGTTTTTGATCTTAGCCATTATGACAGGTGTAAGATAATATCTCAATTGTTTTGATTTGCATGTCCTTGATGACTAGGAATGTTGAGCGATTCCTTAAGTGTCTTTTGGCCATTTGAGATTCTTCTGTTGAGAATTCTGTTTAGATCTGTAACCCATTTTTTAATTGGATTATTTGGTATTTTGATGTCTAGTTTCTAGAGTTCTTTATATATTTTGGAGATCAGCCCTCTGTCAGATGTAGGGTTGGTGAAGATCTATTAAAGATCTATGAGTGAAATAACCCTTTCCTCTCCAAGTTGCTTTTAGTCATGGTATTTCATCACAGCAATAATAACCTTAATGTAGACGAATTTCTAAATGGTCTTATTAAATAAAAAGCATCATCTGGGCTTCAGCAGTGTTCATTGGTACCACTGCTACAGCTCTACCACCCACAGCACATACACTATCTCTCCAGCTGACTCCACTCTGTGCATTCAATTTCCCTTAGTGGACACCCCAAGATCCTGGCATCTTCAACATCTTGAGGTCTCCATTCTGACTTAGGAGTCACCTTCACAGCATCTAGGTCAAACTCCAGGAAAAGGCTTCCAAGACTCTCCTTGCAGGGAATCCAACCATGTCACATATCAGCTTTGCAAAACCTTGGTGCAAGCCTTCATGACTGTAGTTCATGCATTTTGGTTTTCCTGCAGATCCAGATCCATATAGACAATGCTGCCATGTTCTGTGTACTCAAGATGTAGTTTGGCTCCCTTCTCTTATAGCTGTGGTGGCCTCTGTCCACCTTGGAGGCTGAACCTAGGGCATTGTTTTCAAGAAGAGAGCCCTTCAGCTGTATTCTAGGTTGAAGCTGCCTTTCAAATGAGTTTGTACTTCACAAGGTAGAGTCTTTGAGGGGTGCGGCCATGCTGTCAAGATACCTTTCCTATTGTCCCAGTGCAAAGTGTGAGGTCTCCCCTTAGTTTTGTCCCTTTGTGTCCATTTGCCTGCAAATTTCATGATGCCGTTGTTTTGTACAGCTGAGTAACACTCCATTGTGTAAATGTACCTCATTTTCTTCATCCTTTCTTCGGTTGAATGGCATCTAGGTTTGTTTCCAAGTTCTGGCTATTACAAATTATGCTGCTGCCGGGAGCACTTTAATCCCAGCACTCGGGAGGCAGAGGCAGGCAGATCTCTGTGAGTTTGAAGCCAGCCTGGTCTACAGAGTGAGATCCAGGACAGGCACCAAAACTACACAGAGAAAGCCTGTCTCGAAAAACCACACAAATAGCGCTGCTGAGCACTTTGCTCTCCCCTTTAGCTGTACCAGCTCTAACAACTGCAGCTGCGTTCTTTGCTCCCTTTACTGACGACTTTATAAACTTCCTCCCACTCCATTCCTTGACCACATGCACATTTTTCCTGTCCTTCTGCTCCTTTGGATAGTCTTGCTCACTGTGAACTGGATAAGAAGACTCTGGATAGGTGAGACAGTGGTTTGCCTTGAACTGTTGGGGGGCCCCCAGGCGGTGGGACTGGAGCCTGTCCCTAGTGCATGAGCCGGTTTTTGGAGCCTGGTGCCCGTGGTGAGATGCTTTGCACAGCCTTGGCGCAGGAGGAGGGGCTTGGACCTGCCTCAACTGGATGTGCCAGGCTCTGACTCCCCATGGGAGACCTTGCCTTGGGAGAAGTGGGAGTTGGGGGGGAGGGGAGGCTGGGGGTGGGAGAAGGGAAGACAAGGCAATGTGTGACTGATATGTGGGATAAATGGAAAATTCTTAATCAAAAAAATTAATTAATTAATTTAAAAAGACTAATCAGTAAGAAGCCAACAGCCTGGCTGCTATGCTGTCCTGAAACTCCCTCTGCCAAGCAACTTAGTTATTAGTTTTTAATTCAGCCTCATCCAAACACCCAGGGCTCTGGCAGAACGCAGCCACGTTCTATTCCACAATGTACCATGAAGAGCCCTGTGGTGGTATTGTGTTCCCCAAAATATTGTGCACACTAATAAATTTATCTGGGGTCAGAGAACAGACAGCCACTAGATACAGAGACAAAAATGGTGGCTAGAAAATGGGTAAGAGCAAGCCACAGCAGAAGCTAGGCAGTGGTGGTAGCACACGCCTTTAATCCCAGCACTTGGGAGGCAGAGCCAGGCGGGTCTCTTGTGAGTTCAAGGCCACATTGGAAACAGCCAGGCACGGTGATACACGCCTTTAATCCCAGGGAGTGGGGGCAGAAAGAGAAAGATTATATAAGGTGTGAAGACCAGAAACTAGAAGCATTTGGCTGGTTCAGCATTTGGCTGGTTAAGCTTTTAGGCTTTGAGCAGCACAGTTCAGCTGAGATTCATTTGGATGAGGACTCAGAAGCTTGCAGTCTGAGAAACAGGATCAGCTGAGGAACTGGCGAGGTGAGGTAGCTGTGGCTGCTTCTGCTTCTCTGATCTTCCAGCATTTGCCCCAATATATTGGTGAAATTATTACACCAATAACTGGCCTCAGGTTTGATTTTATTAATAAGGACATCTAAGATTTCTGCTACAGAGCCCTATGCCAGTTCTCAACAGCGGTGTTCCCTTCTGAAATCTCATGACCGGCACACAGTTCACATTTCTCTTGGCAGGCTGATCTCAACTCTCCTCAGAATAATATATTAAGTTCAGTTTATAGCATTCAAGGCTTCTCTAGCCTGCAGCTCCCAACTCTTGCACATTTCTCCTGCATATCAGTTCCAAAGACCTCTAATCCATATGGTCAGGCTTATCACAGCCACACTGTTACTACTCAGTACCAATTTTTCTCTGTTACTTTTTGGGAAAACAAACAAACCCGGTTTCTTTGGTTCACCACAGTTTGGAGACACGGTCCCTCATGTCAGGGACAGCCTGGTGTCAGAAGCCTAAGTCACACTGCATCTGCATTAGGGAAGCAGAGAGCTGTGGATGCTGGTGCTCAGCTTGCTTTCTTCTCTTCACTAGGTCTAGGATTCCAACCCATGAGATGATGCTGCCCACATTAGGAACTCCCTCAGAAACCTGCCTAGCCATCTGTCTCCCAGGGGAATCTAGGCCCTGTCAAGATGACAGCATTAAGAGTCACAGCCATTTAGAAAGGAAGCTGGGTCATGGATTGGGGGGTACAGTCCATAATGGTGGGGTGTTGGAGCAGTCATAGTGTTGTTCACTAAAACAGCTATCCTAAGTGACACATAAGCACACACACACAGATATATGTGGATATATCCTTGTTTCATGGACCCACACCAAATAAATAAATGTAACTGTAAAAAATCTTTAGGTGTGCTACTTTGTAAAATGAAAACAGAACTCTTCATAAGCCTATGAAAATTAAATGAGACAATGCATGTTTAAAAATAGTCATTGTACTCTGTAATCCAACCACTAGGGGGAAGTAGAGGCTCATAATCCTAATG
This sequence comes from Onychomys torridus, assembly GCF_903995425.1. Lineage (NCBI taxonomy): Eukaryota > Metazoa > Chordata > Mammalia > Rodentia > Cricetidae > Onychomys > Onychomys torridus. The sequence continues at coordinate 88,155,141 of NC_050452.1, read as the reverse complement.
CTACGGTTGCACTGCTCCCCCACCCCCATCCCCCAGCAGCAGAATTTAGGAATTTGTAAGAGCTGTAATTTCCCCAGTTTCCACACCCCCAAAACTACTTAATCGGCATCTTTTGAGGGGAGGCGCTTAGTAACCTACTTTCCTGAGTCCTCCAGGTTATTCTCATGCACTCTGAAGCTAGGAACCACAGCACATACCTGTGTTAGTCATTAGTTTGCTGCCTTGGCAGAAAGATGAGCAAAAAAACAATTAGTAACAGGGGGCTGGAGAGATGGCTCAACAGTTAAGAGCTCTGACTGCTCTTCCAGAGGACCTGGGTTCAATTCCCAGCATCCACATGACAGTTCACAACTGTCTGTAACTCCAGTTCCAGGGCTTCTGACACCCTCATACAGATATACATGCAAGCAACAGTAACAGCTGTAATTTACTGACTATTGCTAATTACTATTACAGCTACACTAAATGACATGTAAACACAGGTACATATAGAAGATGTATCATCATTCTCATAAAAGTCTATGGGATAGTTATTTGAATTCCATTTTTAAAAGAAGAAATGATCTTTTTTTTTTTTTAGATTTATTTATTTATTATGTACACAGAAGAGGGCGCCAGATCTCATTACAGATGGTTGTGAGTCACCATGTGGGTGCTGGGAATTGAACTCAGGACCTCTGGAAGAGCAGTCAGTGCTCTTAACCTCTGAGCCATCTCTCCAGCCCCCCCCCCCCCAAGAAATGATCTTAAATCGAATTACCTTGCCTGATGCTAATTCAACCACTTAAGAGTTTGTATTTCAACTTGGGCCATTAAAGTTACCTACTAGACTAATATACACAGCTACCATACAGCCAAGACCTAGAAAGTTCACTCCACTGTTCCCAGGTCAGAAGTACCTTACATGTTTGGCTTCTGAATCAGCAGTTACTTTCCATAGTGCCCTTAGATAAATACATCAATTGGCCATGGTTTCCTGCCGTAAGGGTTCTTTGCGTGTGACCAGTCATTATTCTGAAATAGCCCTACCATTTATGTGAGCACTTTCTACTTGAGCTACAGAGCTGGATAAAGTTTTTGGGTTTTAGTTTTGTTTTGTCTTTTTGAGGGGGCAAAATTTGCTTTCTTCTGTTTGCAATGCTGAACATCAAACTTGAAGCCTTAGACATGATATGCAAGCACTGAGTACACCTCCTGCTTCCATACATTGGATGCTACATGCTATGGGCCTGGCCTTTGTACTTAATTTTAAATGTGAAATGACAAAGACTTCTCAAATAAGTACTCATATAAACTTAGTGATGAATGCACCATTACATCATGCTTACAAACCGTTCGCCAATAATAAGTTATATTTAATTTACACATAAGAAGATTAAACACAAGCAAAAATTTTTCCAATAAATTATTTCACACGGGTATGTATGCTTATGAATCTATTTAATTGTTCAAACTGTGCTAGAGAATACATATTTAGGAATACAAATTTCATTAGATTCAGCTGCAACACAGAAGACTCCTCCAAGAATTTCAGACAATAATCTGATTGTCAAAAAATTTATCAAAAAAAAATCAAGTGCCAAGTCTGTGTTATATAAAAATCTGTTTTTTCATTTGTGCATCAAATCATATCACTTTCAGCGAAGTGGTTTTGTAAACAGTTCCAAAATGTGTCCTTTACAGCTCCCGGTAAAGACATAATTGCCCTATGTTTACGTGTGTTTCTCTACACAGTGAGACATAAGAGAGAGGATAGTACAGAATGTGCAGAAGTTCCAGCTCTCCGTGGCAAAGTAAGAAAGAAAAAGGATTTAATTACGTCTCTTGACTTTCGCTCTTGGAATTTTACTTTCTCCCCTTGTTCACATTTTTAAACAATAGAAAATGAACTCTTGAAAACACCTGCTCAGGAAAGCATGAGGATTTTTTTTTTTTTTTCCAGAGCTGAGGATTGAACCCAGGGCCTTGTGCTTGCTAGGCAAACACTCTACCACTGAGCTAAATCCCCAAGCCTGAGGATTTAATACTTAGAACCGAGAAGGAATTACATAATAATGACAGCAATGTTGATATTTTAAGGGAATGTTAGTTTTATACCATGGAAAAGGAAAAGAAATCCTGTTCCACTCCATTAGCAGTGGGGATAACTTCTGGGTTCAAATGGAGAGCTCCTAAAGACAGCTGCAGCGTGAGCAATGACTCAAACTAGTCAGGGTAGCAAGAGTCAGGGGTGAGAGCTGAGGCTACCATTTTAGTCTCACCGCGGTACATAAGTGGCACCAGAGCTGTGTAGCACTTGTTTCTGTTGTACATGTAGCAGGTCTCGGGGACAGCACTGTCTTCGTTGCAGATAGTGCTCTGGCTGGCAGTAACAACCTGGTTATCCAGCTCCACTTCCACAGGATCGCATTTCTTACAGCTAGAAAAAAACAGGTATTAGAAACCCCCCAGTAAATAGTATCTCAATATACAAGTCACTATAAATGCTTATCTGACGTCTTATAGTTCTTGTAGCTCTAACCTAAAATAATTGATGAGTCTTTCCAGACCTAATCATCGGCAAAACAAAGAACACTTTATAAAATTCTTTAATCGTCCCTGTATAAGCAATATAATTAATGATGTGATGATACTATCATCTTATCTACACTATTCAGCAGCTTCCACTGTGTTAGTTTCTCCCTAGCTGTAAGTTTGTTTCAGTGAATTCAGTTTTAGTGACAAGAGGAATATATATTATATATGTGGATATACATGTATTATATATGTGGATCTACATGTACAGACAGATATGTTTACAGCGTTTCTCTATATTGCTCATGCTGGCCTGGAACCATCACTCCTCCTAATCCTGCACCATCCTCTTGAAGGAATTTTTGGGAGGTGTTTTCTGGTTTGTTCTTTTGAGACAGGGTTTCTCTGTGTAGTTCTGCTGTCCTGCAATTTACTCTGTAGACGAGGCTGCCCTTGAACTCGGAGATCTGCCTGGCTCTGCCTCCCGAGTGCCAGGATTAAAGGCATGTGCCACCATGCCCAGTGAGGGACCTTTTTTTTTTTTTAACTGTTTAACATTGGATTCTATCATCTGCAAAGACACACATGCATGCTAAAATCTAAAGCTACTTATTTAAATGTGGAGATAAATCAGTGCCTTCTGTATAAATAACAATAATTTCTTCTTTGGAATAAAGTTATTGCTAATATTTTCCTATGACCAAGTTTTATGAAGTTCTGGTACCTAGTCATTAACAGTGTATTTAAAAGGTCAAACATCTGTCAATGTCTTATATCCCAATGTATTTTCAGAAATATCATTATTAATAAAGTTAATTAAAAGTTAATTAACTTCAACATATGTAAGTATGAAGGAAAATCTTACAGGTCCGACAAATGGTACACAAATTTCGTTCTCAGTGGAGAGGTGGGATCCGAGATATTCTCCCTGTTGTTCAGAGGGACGCTAAAAGGAGAGAGAGAAAACAGTAAAACAATAAATACAAAGATAGTTGTTTCTAGTGGTAATGTCTTGAGGGATTAGTATTTACTACTTAACTTATGACTTCACTCAATTATAAACTATTACTCAGATCTCACAATAATTTGTTATACTTTATCAGTCTCTTAACTATGATCTAGTTGTTTTCCTAATTTATATAGGGCTATATATGGAGTGTAGAAGGTGCTCTTTGTAGAATTAACAGGTGAAGCATATATTATCTATATTTTTAAAGATATATAAATTATAAATTTATTTTTATTCATTTATTTTATATGTATAGGTGTTTTGTTTGCATGCATGTCTGTGTGCACCATATTCTTTTAATACCTCTGGGGGCATGTTTTATTTTTGGTTTTTTGGGGAAGGAGTTTTTTGCCTGGTTTTGTTTGGGGATGGGTTTTATTGTGTTTTCATTGATTCTCTTGTTTTGGAGGGGTTGTTTGGTGTAGTTTTATTGTTTGAGTTTTGAGATGGTATTTCATATAGCTCAGGTTTGTTTCAAACTCACTTTGTAGCAAAGGATGACCTTGAACTCCTGATTCTTCTGCCTCCATCTCCCAAAGGCTGAGACTACTCAAGTGTGTCACCGTTCCCAGTTCAGCATGGACCCCTTCATATGCTTTATATCGTATTCCCAGTACTAACCCTCAACATTAGCTATTCACTAAATAAAGATTTGTTTGAATTAATAAATTTGTCTATGATTTGGTTTATTATAAAAGCTCTTATGATATTAGAAAAGGCTTTTTTTTTTTATTGAGCTGAGGATCGAATCCAGGGCCTTGCACTTGCTGGGCAAGCACTCTACCACTGAGCTAAATTCCCAACCCTAGAAAAAGCTTTTTAATGTTTATTTATTTATTATATGTATATGTTGATGGTGAGTGTGCTCATGCCACAGCACCTGTGTGGAGGTCAGAGGGTAACTTTGGGAGTCAGTCCTCTCCTTCCACCATGCAGTGTCCTGGAGACCAAATCCAAGTTGTCAGCCTTGGCAGCAAACACCTTTAATTCAGTGAGCCACCTCATTAACTTAAAAAAAAAAAAAAAGATTTTAAATGATGGGAATGACAGGGAAATCAACATTTATAAGGGCCTACTGTGCACCAAACACTGTTCTTGTACAAATTTATATTATGTAGTCTAAGCCCCAAATACATACATATTTACACATGATTATCCTTGTTCACAGCTCAGAAATAAGGTTCAAAGTAAGTACATAACTTCCATAAAACCACACCATTACAATAAATAATAGGCTTGGGAATGGTGCCATAATGACACATCAGTGGCAATATCCTTAAAAAAAAAAACCACAGGAAGCATCAATATGCATCAAGCAAAGTGTCATGAAGTAAGTAAATCACCTGATTTCAGCAAATGATACCAGCAAAAGATGAATTCGAAACATCCCGGAAGCCACTTAAACAACTGTCCCCGGGGATTCAAACATGAGTGGCTCTCCACGATGGTTTATGTGCCATGCCGTGGGCTAGCTCCCTTTCATTGCATGTCTGTGAGAATCTACAACTTCCAATGAGTTCTGTGGGCAAAATCTGAGCAAAACTTCTGCCCTAGACTTCTGTAAAATTTCTTCAGCTTGTTAACAAAATTCAACTTCAGTTAAGTCATGATTCAACCTCATTAAAGGTGCTTCACATCAAAAGTGGATTTAAGACACTACATTTAAACCAGGCAACCCCCTTGAAGACCTCTCCCTGCTAAAGGGAGCTGTTTCTGAAATTCCCCTGGGAATCAACGGCTAAATTAAGACACACAGACTGGAGAAGGGTTAGCCAAGCTGAGAGGGCTGACAGAGATAACTCTTGAACAGAGGACCCAGTAGATGTAAAAACAGAAAAGAAAAGATGTAAAAACAGGTAGAAAACACTGTGAGTGTGGGGAAATAAAGACACACTACAGGACTCCTGGGTGGGGGTGTTTGTCTGTTTGTTTGTTTGAACACAAACTAGAATGAACAATCTTCAGAGTTATGCTAAGCTTTGTAGGAGGAAGGCATGTTTGTAACAATATTGATAACAATCCTGGGGACAGCACCAAATGCATTTTATCAGGACAGTGACCTAATGTTAATAGACACATAGTTAAGCAAATAATAATACTGTTTAAATATGTGACAGAAATTATACAATCTTTAAAAAGAATAGATAGTCTCAATTTTTAAACAATAATCCTATGAAGTAGGCTCATTTTCTTCTTCTATTTAAAGGTAAGAAATTTTAAGTTTGGAGTGGACAAATAATTTGATTATACAGTTACAAACTGATGCAGCCAGACTTTGAAACAATTTTTAACCATACTTTCCCCATTAATAGCTAAAATTGATTGCTATGTTCTTTTCCTACTTGAGGTATTTGATTAGATAAAACTATTAAGGTGGGAGTACTTAGCAAGGAAAATTAACCACTGGTTGGATGAAGTACAATCTTATCTCTCAAGTGTTATCAGTATCCTTGCTATTGATTAAGGGCTACCAAGTGTATAAGTCTGGGCTGTCTGTGAGATGAAATGAATGGCTCTGAGTCCAGTTTGAATGGGAAGTCTATCTGTCAGCTTTAGTCAGTCTGCTTTATGAAGACAGTGTAAAATACTCACTGGTCCACAATTACAGAACAAAGTAGGCTTACCATTACCTGAAGTTGCAGCTTGAGCTGACTGAGAACAACTGAAATGATTCAAACTGAAATCGTGCATATAAACCGGCACAGTCGGTGACTAAGTAGAAACCTCTGGTTTCCTTCACTTCTGCCCTCAACCTCTGTAAAATTCCCTCAAGCTTGTTAACAAAATTCAACTTCAGTTAAGTTATGATTCAATCTCATCAAAGGTGCTGCACATCAAAAGTAGATTCAAGACACTACATTTAAACAAGGCAACCCCCTTGAAGACCTCTCCCTGCTCTAGGGAGCTGTCTCAGAAAACCCTGCATGACTGCCTTTAAAAAGAAAAGAAAGCTTAATAACACAAAGTATCTGATTATAAGAGAAAAGAACAGAAATGTGAATGGCACATACACAATTCGGATACTTCTCTCCACAATGTCCTCATTAGGATCCTCGGTGGACCGGATGATCCTGGAAGTAACTCGGGTACACATGCATTTGTTGTCAGCAAGAATGATCTTTTCATCATCACCTTGGGTTTGAAAGGTAAAACGTATCATGAAAAAAGAAAACACAGATCTATGTTGTCCTGGGTGTGGTGGTGCAGGCCCACAGTCCCAGTGCTTAGGAAATTCAGGGGAAGGATGGGAAATTCCAGGGCTACCTAGTAAATTCCAAGACAGTCTGTACTACATAAAGAGATATTGTCTCTCAAAAAAAAAGTGCATGTGTTTTAAGATGAGTTAGTTTGCTTTTCTTTCCTGAATATATAAGAAGTCTCATGCATCCCAGGCTGGCCGGAAACTCACTTTGCAGCTGTGGCTGGTTATGAACTCTCCATCCCCTGATTCTACCTCCTGAAGTGCTGAGGTTACTAGTGTATGCCACTACACCTGGATCAAAAACTTTAATTTTAATATTCATCAGTTCCAGTCTATTTGTTTCCTTTTCAAATCTAAAAGAGCAAAGGAAGTCTAAATACAATCTAAAAGGAATTTTCTTTTTCTTCATTGCAAAAATTAATGAGAAGCTAAAGCTGGGCAGTGATGGCGCACGCCTTTAATCCCAGCACTCAGGAGGCAGAGCCAGGTGGATCTCTGTGAGTTTGAGGCCAGCCTGGGCTACAGAGCGAGATCCAGGACAGGCACCAAAACTACACAGAGAAACTAAGAGGAAGACGAGGAGGAGGAGGAGGAGGAGGAGGAGGAGGAGGAGGAGGAGGAGGAGGAGGAGGAGGAGGAGGAAGAGGAGGAGGAGGAGGAGGAGGAGGGGGGGAGGAGGAGGAGGAGCAGCAGCAGCAGCAGCAGCAGCAGAAACTAGACTGAAAGAATTCTGATTTCTATCTACTGCTTCTAATTCTTTTAATGTCACCCTAGTAAAAATCAATAATACAACACCAAGATGAAAGGTAAAACAGAAATCTACACTATTCCTCAATCAAAGCAAATACTTGAAAGTAAACAATATGAAGCATTTATAAATCCAACTGGAAACACTGAGTCATTCCAGAACTCTCTTTCTTCTTATAAAAAAATTTTTCCCTTAAGTTGTATTGGAACAAGCATCTTTTCTCCCAAGACTATGTTATTTTGTAATATTTAATGTTCTCCACCTAAACTTTCCTAATCTATCTATATTGTTTTTCATAATAATAATCACAGTACACAGATCGAACCAAAAAGAGTAACAAGAGCTATATTAATATTTCTTAGAAGAACTCTTCTAAAGGAGAGAATGGATATCAATGAAAAACACTGTCTACAAAGTTTTGCTGCAAAAACAATTTAGAAAATATTGTTAGGTATGAGTTCAATTTAATATACAATATCATTATTCAGAAAAAATAGTAAATATATCAGTATGTATTAAAGCTTTAACTTTGAGAGTCAATATTCATTCTCTGATCCATGACTCAAAGAGATGTAAATATTGCAAAGAATAAACAAAGAAAAATTCTAATTATATGTTGTTGAATCAATAACAGATCATCTAAGAGCTAGCAATAGTCTTATTTTAATAGTTCTAGTTAAATAATAATGATACACAATATTCTTTTTCCTATAACTTCAGGTATGCAACCTTTAAAATCCACCCCCATTGAGCTTCAACTAAAAAACTTATGAAGACTTAGTATCGACAGTCAAACTATAAAGGTTAAAGGGTCAGGACAGAGATCATTCTACTTGGAGACCTAACTATTCCTGAAAGTTAGCTCCCAAAGCAGAGAGAACTTAATTGAGATTCAGTCTTAATATTAATAACTACTTCAAACATTTTAAGAGTGCTGTTATTGCATTTTTAATTGTTTGAAGAACAATGTACTAGTATGTTATTATTCATAAATTCGTAATAAACCATCAAAAACAAGTCTGCATGGTACTGAAGAAGAGATGTCAGAGGGCAATTTAAGATAATGATATAGCACTTATTAATTCTCTAAAAAGGGCAAAATAATTCAAATAGTGTTCTCTTCCTTACATCTGTGTCTGTAACTCTTAAATGCTTCTCTTAATGAAAATATACATGAGTATGTAATGTCTGATCAGAGATATACATTAACAGCCAAGAAAATTACTTCATTAGTAAGTATTAAATAGAAAATAGCCACACTCTATAAGGCATATTTATTTCCTTTCCAGAAATGTAAGAGACCATCATTACTATTCATATTTTTTAAAAATTAGTCAGCTTAATATATCTACCAGAAAATGTACAAAAACTATTTACCAAGACCTAGACTATAACATTTTCTCCCCAAAATTAAGCACTTTTCCTAACAAATTATTTTATTTAAAAGCATCTGAGACATGGTAGATGTGCAATAAAGTATTTGCTAAATTGAATTGCATTCAAACAAATAGAATTACACAGCACTGTGTTGTAGATATGACCTCAATGGGTTCACTAAAGGTGGTTCCACTGTGCCAACAAAACAAGATAGCAGTTAGGAATGGGGGCTATCCAGTCAAATTGCCCAAGTCTACCCGTCACTTGCTACTGTGAGCTTAGGTAAGGTATTTCACCTCAGTGCCAAGTGTTTCAACTTGCTGGAAATAAGAGAAGGGTGCAGAAAAGGGTATTGTGAAAAATAAGTGGAATACTGCAGGTAAAGCTTTTAGATTAGTACCAAAATACCATAATACACAATTCAATAAGGTAGAGCTGGCCAGGTATGACGGCACATGCCTGCAATCCCAGCAGAGGCAGAGGAATTTGGACTTTGAGACCATCCTGGTCTACATAGTGAAATCCTGTCTCAAAAAACTGGAGATGGAGAACAAATATTTTATAAATAGCTATATCTATTTTATATAGACATGCTTACAGATATATAAACATGTTTGAAAACACAAGTGTTTATGTATTCATATGTTTTGTTACTAGTATTTTATATTTTAAATAATATTTTTGAAATGTATTATTCATGTTATTAATAAAACATAAAGTGATTATGCTTAATTACATTTCTGTCTTGAAATAAGGATATACTTCTCTATTCAGAATATGTCCCTTGATACAGTTGTCAGGAAGATGAAAAATAAAAACATCAGAAGTTCACACATCATGAACAACACTAAACATTTTTAAAGGTTATGATATAAGGAAGTTGTTGAAACGGATTCCATTTCTCTGGAGAGATAAAAATATATTCTATATCATAATTACCAGTTATTACTTCACTTCTTTAGAATAGTAATTAAGGAGACTCATGGAGAGGACTATTGATTTTTAAAGTTAAGCATGGAAATTTATGTGTGTCTACTTGTATATACCCCAAAATATTTATTTTCTTATGCTGAGGTAGCCAAACAGAAGAAAAAAGAACAAAGAATACAATGAGCATTGTCTGTGCATATAATAAGATTAGAAGGCAGCTGGCCAGCTGGCCAACTAAAGCATAAACGTAAATCTTTAGACCTATGACCCAGTCTGCTCTCTAGCTCCCCTTATACCTGGCTTTATTGTATAGGTACCACCTACCGGTTACAAGGACAGCCTTGACAAAAACGGCCAGGACTCCCCAGAGAAGCAAGTGGGTCTTCTTCATCTTGTCTTCACTTTTGAAACACTAAAGCCAGAAAGCCTGGGCCAAGGTGTGTGTCTATAAGGAGTGTGCAAATGATGTTGCTTCTGCTTTCTTAAAATAACATCCCAGGCAACGGCGAGCTGCAAACAATCACAACTGTGGTTCAGATCTGAGCCGTATGCTACCCTGGAAAGAAGCATGTAGTTCATGTTCAGATGTTTCTTTCTAATCTAAAGCTTTCCTGCAAAGCCAGGATTTGATGAATCATTTCTGCTTTACAGTCATGCTACAGCAATGTATAAACCCCAAGCCTAATAAGAATGTGAAGTCAGAACTCTATTGAGAGTGTTTACATGCATTCTCAACTTCAACAACTGCATACACTCTTATTAGTCTTCATATCAATATCAAACATTTGACATTTTTCATGGATGGAATGATAAGAAAACAGGGAAAGAGAAGAAAACAAATGAAGGAACAGAAGTAACAAAGCTTTCTGGGTTCCTAATTGCATACTGTATCAGTTTCTCTGCTATCCTTGAATTAACCAGCCATCATAGTTAAACATCCGTGTGCTTACTCTTGCCACTTTCAGTTTATTTTATAAGTTCAGACACAGAAGTAGAATTTTAAACTGATAAATCCTAAACTAATGTTCCATTTTACTTCGATAGGCTTGAGAACTACTTCCTGTTTCCGCTCTTAGTGCTTCCTTCTAGAACCATGCACTACGACACTATCCATGCTATCTCAACAAAAACTGAATCACTGGAGTATATGCCTCAAAATTTTTCACTTAATTATTGTCAAATTTAAAAAGAAAAAGAGAAACTTGAGTTTCTATTCCCATCTCCAACATCCTAGAATCTCCTGTCTTGGAAACAGGATGGCTACATTTGTATGCAATAGCAACAAATGTGTGTTATTTAGCTCTTATCTATAATTTTATTTTATAAGAGTCTCCTAACATTTTAAGAAGTAATAAATAATATTTCAAGGTCATAAGCAGGAAGTGGCAAAGATATGAAACCTGAGCACATAATTGCATCCTTCAAAGAATCTGTAGTGAAGGCTGAGGAGATGACTCAGGAGGTAAGAGCACTGGCTGCTCCTCCAGAGGATGCAGGTTCAATTACCAGCTCCCACAAGGCAGGTCTCAACTGTCTGTAACTCCAGTTCCAGAGGATCCAGCACCTTCTTGTGGTATCTGTGGGTACCAGACACGCAAGTAGTACACAGACATACATACAGGCAAAAACCTATACACACAAAATAAAATCAATTTTAATTTTTTTTTTTTTTTGAGCTGAGGATCGAACTCAGGGCCTTGTGCTTGCTAGGCAAGTGCTCTACCACTGAGCTAAATCTCCAACCCTCAATTTTAAATTTTAAAAAGAATCTTTAGTAAAAGTCTAGCAAAAGCAAAGTACCAGGCACTATAACAAATGATGCCACTATACCATCAAAGTATATTCTCATTTTAATACTACTCTGAATAGGACTTAAAAATTACTTAGGTTTAAGAAAAATTCTTCTCCAGGTTCTGAGTGTAGTAGTGTATGCCTGTAACCAAGTGTAAAATGATCATGAGTTCAAGGCCAGCCTGCCTATGAAGCCAAACACTGACTCCAGAAAAAAAGAAAAGGAGAAGAGAGGGCACATGGGCAAGAGGGCATGACAGGACTCCCAGGAACAATTTTATCTACCAAAAAAGCAAACAGATCTAAGAGGATATTTGCGGTAATTATGGAAATCAAAACAACTATCAACAACTTCTAAGTTCCTAACCCCAACTACAGTTTCTAAATGACTGACTTATTCTATAACAGAGAGAGAGACAGAGAGAGAGAGAGAGAGAGAGAGAGAGAGAGAGAGAGAGAGAATATGAATGATAATGAATTCATGGGTGAACATAGCTGAGCAATCAACCACCTATAATAATCCCAGCACTTGAGAAGTAGAAGCAAAAAGAGCTCATGAGTTCAGGCCAACCTTGACTACATAGCAAACCTATGGTCAGCCTGGGCTACATGACTCTCTCTCACCCCCAAAAGATAACTGGGTAGTTTAAGTCACTGTTTCCTTGAAAATATACTCAAGTCTCAACTGCCTCCCTCAAACATCCCTGAAGAAAGCAAAGTTTCCTCAAAATCTTCTGTGTAAAAGCAAAGTACATTTGTGATTATTAACATGAAGGAAAGCTCCATACTTGGTGTCTCTGTCTTTTAGTCACTTTCCTAATCTTGTGGTTTAGTGTGTCTATTGTGTAAACTACATATCTAACCGTAAGGATGATGCTGTAGTATATTTTTGTCACAGGATGGGAGTAGTTTAGGCTGGTAATATAGGGTCTGAAACCAGTGTTTGCCTGTGCAGTCTAGGGGTCATCCACCTACAATCACTTGAGATATTAGTTAACATAGGATTTCCTGTTTACACTGAGCCAATTTCTGGAGAGATGGCCTAAGAATATGTGTTTTCAAAGGGCATCTTATCTGATTCTGATGTACTTTAAAGTTTAAAAACTGGTGGATAAGAAGCCTATGGGCAGAGTGGGCACCAACATTAAGTATTTATGAAAGAGTATGGGGTTGATAAAGATTAAACTTTTATAACAAATGGCATCACACTGAAAACAGGTTAGCTGAGCTGTCGTTTGGTTTAGGGGAAGGGGCTGTTGCTGTTTTGAAACAGGGTCTTACCATGTTATCCTAGCTGCCTGGTACTCACTATGTAGCCAGGGCTGGCCTTGAACTCTCAGTAATCCTCCTACTGAAGCTTCCTGAGTGCTGGAGTTACAGGCCTATGCCATCACAGTTGCCTTCTCCAGTTAATATTTAAAAGTTTGGATTTGGGTGTGAGATTTGGCCATGGCCCTAAGTGTCAGACTAACATTACAACCTTTTTGACTCAGTCTTTTGCAGATGAGCATGTTAGTTATTTCTCTCAATTTCACAATATTTGAAAACATGACACATGTGCCATCAGACTTAAATTATTAAGAAACAAGTTGAGTGGGGTGGTGCAGGGAGAGTTTCCTACTATATACCCCTAAAGTCTTATCGACAACCAACAATAACCCATAAGAACATTTGTGTGTATCAGTTCATCTCAAGTTATATCGTACAGCCATACAACAACAAAGACTGAAGCTTTGTGTTGTCTTGTTGCTGTTTGAGACAGGGCATCATATTTCCTCCCAGACTGGACTAACACTTAACTGTGTGGCTCTGTTGGGCTTGACTCCAGCCTCAGCCTCCAAAGTGCTGGGATTACAGGCATGAGCCACCACAGGCAGCTTCAGACTGAAGACAAAGGACAGTGAGTAGTCAGCGGTGTCTTCCCTCCCTCCCTCCCTTAGCCTCTGTCTCCAGTACCATCTCTCCCTGCGGGAGCCTCTTCTCACACAAAGGGGTCTGTTACAGCAGCCTGGCCTTCTGCCTCTGAAACACTTTACGTGGTGATGTTTTAATAGCCTTCTTGGCTGTAAGTCTAAGACAGAGCAGAAATCTCTTGATTTTCTTTTTAATGGATTATGTTCTACATTTAGTGTAATGCTGCATATTTCCCATCTGTCCTAGAACTACAAGTGGGAAAAACAAGTTTTAATAATAAATAAAAATTCCCAACCAGCCACAACAAACATTAAAAAAAAAAAAAACTACACATTAAATCTTGAACTAAATGTCAGTCTATAAATTTCAAGTAACCTAACAATCTTTCAGATTTTAAAAGTAACTTCTGGAGCTAGAGAAATGTCTCAGTAGTTAAGAGTACTGACTATTCTTGCAGAGGACCTAAGTTCAGTTCCCAGCATCCACATGGCAGCTAACAACCATCTGTAACTTTAGTACCAGGGAATTTGACCCTCTCCTGGCTTCCCTGGGTACCTGGCACACATATTACATACACATGCATGCAGACAAACACCTAAATACATAAAAATAATAATAAATCCCTTTTAAAAACTAACTCCTCAGTATTTCCAAAAATGCTACAGAAGACACAATATAATGTGAACCTCTTCATATATGTGATAGTATGTTTAGTATTTTCATAAAGGATACATGAAGTAAAAGAATAATCACCCTTCAAATTACCTTCTTTCACATTCTTAGCATTCATATAAACAGACTCTAAAATCCACTGATTCTAAAACAGAGAAATTAATAATTTTAAAAGAAAACTAACGTGTATACTTGAGACACTGTATAACACATGCTGTCAGTTATAGGGGAACCCCACAGCTATGCTTATAATCAAGAACCCCTAACACAGAAATCCACAATTAACTGACAGTCTCACAAGGGTAATACATGAGGAGAGAACATGGGAGATCTCTCTCCCCCAAAACACAACTCACTGTGTGGATATGATGGTGAGCCATCAGAAACACAGCATTTACCATGTCTCCATATAAACTTTCTCTAACTTGTGTAACTTTGACACAAAAGGCAGAGCAGAAATAATTGTTGGATCAACTCGCAGAAGTAAACTAGGGGAAGATTCTATTAGCACTACAAGGAAAATCTTCAAAACAGAGAGAGGTGCAGTAAGACGAAGCATTCTTAAGAGAAAACACTGATGTCTCTATAAGACACATGTGACAAGTATTCATTACCGGTGCAGTGTCAAACACACTAAACTTCCCAAATGTCCCTGGTGCCACCACCAGTCACACACCTGGTTACTAGTTGAGGAAAACGAGTTTTTCAGCTGGGCATGATAGCTCACCCTGCAATCTCAGCACTCATGTGGCTGATACAGGAGGACTGCCATGAGTTCAAAGCCAGCCCAGGCTACAAAGTGAGATACTGTCTGGTAAGGGGAGGTGCTTTTTCCTATTTTGAAACAGAGCTAAAACCTTTGTTCTTACTGAAAGTCTATCCTCCCACCAAGATCCTTGCTGTGTTGTTTTCAATATTCTAAAAGGACCTGTCTTCCCAGACGTTATACTCTGTTTGGGAAGACAGACAAGAAAAAGAAAGCTCAATAAATACTCACTCATTGTGATAAATGCTCCAAAAGAAATCTGCACAGGAATAAAATGAGAGCATGTAGAGCAGGGCTGGAGTCATCTACATCAGACAGTGTCCTTGGGAAAGGCTGTCAGGAGGAGGCATGTCTAGGCAGAAACATGAACAAATATGAGGACGCTCACGCTAGCATCACAAATAACCATACAGAGTGATTTAAAACACCATCATTGGTTGTTTTCAGGATTCTGTGACATCCCTAGATAGGCTAGGCTAATGAGTCCACTCCAGGTTTGCTTTGTAGACTGAAGTGTCCATCAACCTACTTTTGCCATGATGGATACTGAACTGGAGGGCTATGTGCTGGACAGCAGTCTATCACCAAGCTACATCCCTTGTCCCCAGACTCTTATCTCAACACACTGAGAAATAATCCACTTTCAAGCTTATTCAAATTGTTGGCAGAATTCATGCCTCACCATTGTTAAGACTCACTCCCCATTTCCTTGCTGGCTACAAGGGTGTCTGAGCTTCCAGAAGCTGAGTGCATGTCCTGACTTGTATGTAGTCCCTTTATCATCAAAATCAGCAAGTGAGGTCAGAAGAGGGCATCAGGTCCCCTGGAACTAGAGTTATGGATTGTTGTGAGTCACCATGTGGATGCTTGGAATGGAGCCTGGGTTCTTTGTAAGAACAAGTGCCCTTAACCATAAAGTCATCTCTCCTGCACAAGGGAAAGACATTTTGAAGGGGCCATTATTCTGCCTACTACAGAAACAAACAAACAAACAAACAAACAAAGTGCTACAAGGGGAAAAAGCAAATAAATGGCATTTGATGGGGGAAGGCATGGCCTGCACAGGTCAAGGAGCAAAGAAGAAAACCCCCTAGATGCAGCAGAGTGAGGAGGAAAATGTAAACGACACTGTATGTTTCATGATAAGAATAATTGTTGCAGGATATTTGATCGCATCGTGAAGCTCTAACACTGTGTTAACAAAATTATCTTTGAATCAGAAAAAATTATTATTTGCCTTAACAAAAATATAACCTGCCAAGAAGGGACTCCCAAAAGTAGGGTTGGGGCAAGGTTTTGTTTTTGTCTTTTCAGGAGAACAAAAGCATCCAACTATGGAATCTAAAGACCATGGGCAAATGAGACATCTGAAGAAAAAGAGCAAATCATCAAGAGAAAATGTCCCAAGAAAAAAAGCAAATTGGCCTAATGCTACAGCATGCTTCCAACATGGTAGAATCTCATTAATCCTCCCAAATGCTTGTTTTTGCTGCTCTCTACAAACATAAAAGGCAAATGGCCTTTTTGTGGCCCAAGTCAATTAAAAATCAAAGTTGGGTTTGACGTTGGAGTGTGGCTCTCTCCTTTTCTAAACCCAAGCATGCTTGTGAAAGAAAATCCAAAATCTCTGTCTCATCTAAGAGCCACCTGGCATAGGGCAGAAGAAAAGCAAAATGAAGGGACTATTCTATTGCTACTAATCTCATAATTCTTTGGTTTTATTTTGACTCTTTAAAACTTTTCTTAAGGTATAAATATTATCTCAAAATCTATAAAATTATATATATGCACATATATATGTATATATGTGTATGTATGTATATACTTTCCATTGGGATTATAATAGTCATACAGTGTACTAACTAATTTTAGAAATAAGCTTCATCTAGCTTCCTGTATGTATTTTCAGGTTTGAGTCTGAAACACATAACTAGGAACTAAGTTTGTGTGCTCTGAATGTACTTAATAGATTGTGGTCCTCTAATCTTTTGGAGATTGCTATATATGACATTTAAAATGTCTAAGTTTTCTGTAGTGAACCATGACCATTCCTAGCAGTGACCTTTGAGGTCTCCAAGATGATGGGGCCCTGCAATGACGGTTCTACCTGAATTGTGGTAACACCTCTAAACTGACAAATACCACTCAAAGATCAGCTTTGGACTACAAACTGCTCAGGACAACTTCAAAGTTGTTAACTAAGATGGTCCAGCCTCATAGACTACTCCAGCCAGGACTTGAGACAAGCCCTGCACTCTCCCATCACACAGAGACTGGACAGCAAATGACACCACCAGCTCTCCCAGGATTTGACCACTACCCCAATTTTTTCAGGGTCCCTAATGATGCTGTCACTCCCGGACAACAGGAACTAATTTTAGGAACACAACACCCACATTCCCAAGAGGCAGGGTGGGTGGTTTTTGTCATTTAGTAGGATATGGATTTTTGGCATTGTTTAGGGGGTTTAGTTGCAAGTTGTTATTAGTCATGGTTGGGAAGGAAATTAAGCAAAGGAGATTAGATTCAGGGATCTCTTTCTGAAAAGGAAAAAGGGGGGATATAGGAATGATAGGATAAAAGGGTAGATTGTTGAATCTACTTTTAGACTAAAATGCAACTACTAGTCTCAAATATTTTACATTGGTATGGATTTTTGTATACTGATACAAATTTAAGGTTATTTTCGTTACAACATACTATAAGGTATTATACCTATGCAACTCATTTAAAACTGTAAAGTTCTAGTACCTGAAACTGTTTAGGATAATTAAGATAACAACCAAACTTCAGTAAGGGTTTAGATGTACACAGAAATCTTTTATTTAGCTTCATGTATTTTAGATAGGTGGTCTTCAAACACTTTAGAGATCTATACAGAATATTGCATTAAGATGTTTTAATAACATAAGGCTTTTCATGACAGTGAGACACATCTGCTCCTAGCAACACCAGTCTACATCAAAAAAAAGGATGATGGGCATCAAAGAACCTCCATGTGGAGTTTGCTTTGAATGTGGCAAAGCTAGCCACTGGGCAAGAAACTGCCCTTGCCTCGACTGCTGGCAGTTGCTGTCCAAACTGGACAAGCAGGACACAAAGGAAAGTGTCCTTTCTTTGCCAAGAAAAGGTAGGCCACTCCTTCAAAACTTCTGCTTCACAGAAAGTCTGTCAGATATTCTAGACTTATAGCCCAAAGATGGATGCCCCAACTTTGCAGAGGAACCTTGGGTGACTGTCCAGGCAGCCAGCTGTCTCTGTCGTTTCTATAGTTTTGGAAGTTGCTTGCTCTGCACGTCTTATCCTTCTCGGGTCTCTGATGGGAGTTGAAGACTAGATACTTACCGTTTTCTTTGATACCAAATTCAGAAGAAGAAAAAAAACTTACAAAAGAGATGTAAAGTTTACGAGGTTGAGGGATATAAAAGCTTAAGTTGTTGATCTAAGAAAATATTTTAAGGTCTAAAAAGATTATTTTTAGGTTGGTAATACAAGTTATGACAGAAAGTGCTCTAGATATAAAACTTTGGACTCACTGGGCAGTGGTGGCACACGCCTGTAATCCCAGCACTCGGGAGGCAGAGGCAGGCAGATCTCTGTGAGTACAAGGCCAGCCTGGTCTACAGAGGTAGTCCAGGACAGGCTCCAAAGCTACACAGAGAAACCCTGTCTCAGAAAAAAAACAAACAAACAAACAAACAAAAAAAAAAACAACCTTTTTTTTTGGACCCACCAAGATAGGATAGATAATAGAATACTTTCTCCAAATTTGCCAATTACTAATGGACTGGAAATTATGAATGTAATTCTTACCTGATAATTGTTCTCATTGTATATAATTTTACTGTGCTAGAGTTAAAACCTTTCCTTTTTATTTAGACAATATCTGACACTATTTCTTACTGTATATAGTTTTACTGGGTTAGAGTTAAAGGGGGGAAATGTGGGATATTGATCACACTGTAAAACTCCTAGACTATGTTAATAAAGTTAACCTTGGATCAGGGGGTGGAGCCAATGACTATTTGCCAAGAGTTAGCCATAGAGAATGCGGAGGACCTAGGAAGAGGGATAGAGAGACACACAGGAAGGAATAGAGAGGGACTTACAGATTCATGGGCTTTTTGGTTTGCAATGGTATGAAGTGATATTCTCTTGCTAGGTCTCCAGCCAAAAAGGAAGGTCAGCTGGTTGCTTCTCGGCTTCTCTGATCTAGCAGGTTTTTTTTCCCTAATATCTAATTCCCGAGTCTTTATTGGTAAATAGAATATAGATTAAAAACAAGTAATGTTACCAATCATTTTATTTTATTATTACTATTAGTGTGTATATATAATGTGTGTATGAGTGAAGCCTGTGTGCCACAGTGCATATGTGGAAGTCAGAGGACAACATTTGGGAGTCAGTTCTGTCCTTACACTGTGGTTCTAGTGACCAACTCAGAGGTCAGTCTTGGGCTGTAAGTTCTTCTATACACTAAGCTAGCTCACTGGCCCAAGAGAAACAGTTTTTTCCTATTTAAATTGTACACATTTTTCTAGGCACAGTGGCACATGCCTGGAGTCCCAGCACCCTAGCAGATGGAAGCAGGATGATCCAGAGTTTGATATCATTTTTCTGGTTCACAGTAACTTAAGTCACATGATCCTACCTCAAACAAGAGAGAAACAAAACAAAAAGGAGGAAAATCAAGAAAAATGTGATCTATTTTAAATCTTTGTTGTTTCCTTCTTGGTTAAGTCATGTAACCAGGCCTGCCTCATTCATGCTATGGAGGTGTTCCCACCTCCAGCTCTGATGTATGGGACCAAAGGCATATACCACATACTTGGCTTTAGTCTGGATTTTACAGTCAGCCATGGTCACCTAACTTCCAGTTCTCTGTACCTTCCAAAGTACCAAAGTCCAAGACACTCATTTTCCCACATCTGTATGGAAAAATTTCTTCTAATTGGTATTTCTTACCCCTAAATATTTCAGCTTTTGCATGCAGAAATTCCAATATTTGTGTTTATTCACAGTATTTGTCAAATTTGTATTTAGATATCAGAAAACAAAATCTTAAATTTAAAAAACTCAAAACATGAGGAATAAATTTTATTATAAAATATTTCTAAAAATTAAAAATCAAGACAATCAAAAAAAAAAAAAAACAAACAAAACCTGAACTGTTTTCTCCACAAGCTTTCCACACAGCCTCTTAGGGAAGGTTTGTGGTTAAATGTGTATAAGGAGAGTCGCACCTGGGCCGTGGTCTGGTTGTAAATAACCTGCACCTGCAGTGGCTTTTCACAGAATTGCCTTGGGATCTGCCAGTCAGTCGGCTGGCAGCACCCTTCACTTACCCTCCCCCACAGGTCCTAAGCTACAAGTGGCCTATTCCCAAACTTCATCTGAAAAAAATACATTTAGAGTTCATGCCCATTTTTCTGGAGACACAATAATAAAGAGGATCCCACGAGAATCCCTCAAACAACAATACCTTGCTTTAGTCATCAACCCAGCAGTCTGACCTAGTGTGCTTTAAGGAAACAAACTTCTCATCTATTTGGGGAGGAGGCTGCTGCTCTAGGCAAATATGGCTTCTTTCCTTTCCTATAATATACAATTTGCTATTTCTTGTTTTAGAGTCCTCTTTTACTGTGTCATTTCCTTACCAGAAATTTAACTGTTTCCCACACAACCCTTCTCAAAAATTCTAAATTATTTTAATTTAATCTGAGTAAGTCACTATTTAATTCAAGCCACCCTTTACTCTTAAAATAAATTGTAATACGCTCCACTTGTGTCCCTAGATCTCTTTCCATATAGATTAATTAGCACACTACCTTTTTAAATCATCTTCTTCAGATGTATGTCAGGTCTCTCATATCTCGATGAATGCTTCCTGGAAGCAGAGTGGGGTTCATAAAGAGCAGGATCAAATGGCACATATTAAAAGAATATTAAGAGAAAACAAATGGGAAGCATAGGGCTAGGGGTATGGCTCTGTGAGTTCTACCCCCAACACACACACACACACACACACACACACACACACTCATGCACACATACACAACACACACACAACACACATATACACATGCACACACATCACACACATGTATACATATTCACACACATGCACACACATACATACACACATATACATACACACACATATATGCACTCACAAACACATACACCACATACATGCACACATATCACACACACACACACACACACACACACACACACACACACACGCACACACACACACAGAGCAAGATTATTTGAGAAAAGAGACAGACTCACTTCTACAATTCTGGTACTCAGGAGACTGAAGCCAGAGGATTGTCAGGTGCCTGAAGATTGTCAGGCTACATAGTAAATCCCAAGGCAGCTTCGGTTACATGTGAGACCCTACAGCAGGGGTTCTTAACCTGTGGGTCGTCATCCCCATAAGAAGTTACATATGAGATATTTATGTTTCAATTCATAACAATAGCATAATACTTTATCGTTTGGGTCACCACAACATTAGGAACTGTATTAATGGGTCTCGGCATTAGGAAGGTTGAGAACCACTGTACTAGAGAGGGAGAGAGAACAGGAAAGAAAATACATTTTTCTCAGTTCAATTCTTTTATCAGGTGTTTGCAATTGTGTCATTACCATACTAAATACATTTTTCTTAAGAACAAGGAAAAAGAATAATGTATGTGAGGAAGAAGCCATCGGTTATTTTAGACTATCAGCTGCAGGGCTGTGGTTGGCCCGGTCAGTAAAAGCACTTGCCCTATAAGCACAAGGACCTGAATTTGATGTGCAGAACCCATGTAAAATTTCAGATGTGCTGGCCATTGCTTCTAATCTCAATGCTGAGACACAGGAATGGCAGGATCCGTGGGACTCCTTGTCTAGCCTGTCGGTGCACTCTGGACCAATGAGAGACCCTATCTCAAAGAAAGTGGACCACTCTCCTGAGGATGACACCTAAAGTTGTCCCTCCAGCCTCCGCAAACACATACATGCATGCTAATGCACCACACACACTCTTGTATCCCCACCACATGAACACACATACACACATAACACATAAAAATATCTAACAGATGCAACTGTAAAGATGTATTGAGAAAAAATCTCAATTTTCCTACTAATCCAAAGCAATAGCTCCATAATCAGATATTGCTTGGGGTTCAGAGAGGCTTTGGAAAGCTATTTAAAGTTTCTTTTCCTGGGCTACAGATGAAATAGTAGAGTGCTTACCTAACATGCACAAAGTCCTGGGCTGGATCTCTAGCACTAAAAAAACCCACTAAATCTTTTCCCCTGAGTTTCATTTATAACAGAGGCATGGCTGAGGCATACATGTCATTAAAACTGATGATAATTAATAAGTATAAAGTGCCTAGAACATGGCTAAAATGTAACAGCACTCAACTCTGTGAGCATTTATTTTCATTATTAATATTCTGAAGGACAGCCGTTTTTCTTCAGATCAACACAAATGCTAAACATGCCGGTGTCCTATTCCTTAAGCTACAATGTGTGAATATGCTATATTACACAGCAGCGAGGCACATAGGTTGCTAATCAACCAGCCTTCAGATGACTCATCCTGAGTTGTCCCAGTAGGTCCAAGATAACCAACCACAGGATTCTTACTGCTGAGAGGCCACAGGAGAGTGAGTGAGAGACCCAGGATCCTGAATCACTGATTTTGAAATTCCAGGAAAGAGTCATGGCAAGATGATATGGCAGCACTGTCTAGAGCTGAGAAAGGCAGTAGAAACGGACTCTTCCCTAGAAAGTCCTGAAAGAACACAATCCTCCCACCACCCCGGCTTTGACTCAAAGAGACCATATCAGACCTCTAACCTACTAAAAGTAGCAATAACTAACGTTTGGTCTTGAGCTTTGGTGTCCAGAGTTCCTTTCTGCATTTCCTTTCTCAAGCGCAAACCTTGACCCAGATGTGGCCACATGACTTGGGAACACTGCAGGCTCTAAGGCCTAGGTGGAATGTCTTCTGAGGCAACACAGGACACCAGGGCAGGGAAGTGCCCAAGTAGGAACTGGGGTAAAGAGATCGAAGAGACCGCTCAAGCTCTGCTTGCAATGCTCTCTCTAGTAGCTAGCTAAACAGTATACAAACAGCAGTGGGAAAAATAAGCTATCTCTTCTAAGTGAATCTAGAGTCCTGTATCTCTGTCTACAGCTGTCCTTCTGGCTGCAGCACTGAGCCACAAGGTGTGGGGTAATTTTTAAAGCACCAATGAGACTCATTATTTCCTTGTATAGTTGGAACAATACATGTATTTTCATTTAAAATAATTTCTCTTTAAGGCAAACTAAAACAGAGTTGCTAGCAGGAAGGCCAAAGATGCTTTCTTGGTCTTTAAAGCAATGGTTTGGGGTCAGTCTTTCATTCATTAAATATACACTGGCATTTACTCCAAATGGCCGGCCTGCAAGGGAATGAACGACCCTCAATGAGAGGCCAATGCAGCCTAGTGGGTAATTGTGACACCTTCCTGGTGGTGAAGCAGCACAGGTTTGTAAGGTGGGGGACTGTTCGGATTACAGAAGGTCTCCCAGAAGAAGTGATATTCAGGATAAGATTGAAAAGTAAGAAGAAATCAGCCATGAGAGGGATGAATACATTTTAGGTAAAGACTATAATAGCATCGACAAACTGGGAGTTCAAACAGACCATGGCCATTCAAGGAGACAAATTTCAGTATGTCAATAGGAGTTCAGAGACTCTACACTTCATATATATATATCCTTGAATATCTAACATAGTTCATAGAAAACTACAAGATTCTAGATGGGTATAAATTTCAACTTTATATAGATGAATGTAACATATTTGGTTACCTAGTTCAATTCATTATCAACATGAAGTACATTTTCAGACACAATATCAGAATATTTTAGGGATTTATTCATATCTGAAGGTAAAGACTTAGGGAATATATTGTTACTTAATTTTTAATAAATCTTTTTTTTAATTTCATGTGCATTGGTGTTTTGCCTGCATACATGTCTGTGTGAGGGTGTCAGATGCCCTGGAACCAGAGTAACAGACAGTTGTGAGATGCCATGTGGTTGCTGGGAATTGAACCCGGGTCCTCTGGGAAAGCAGCCAGTGCTCTTAACCACTGAGCCATCTCTCCAGCCCCACACTGTTATTTTAAATGTGTACTGGCACACTAAGTACACTAGTTAGCAATCATAGTACAAAAGATGCTCTAATAGAGCAATCAGGATAGGCAAAAGTATTGAAAGAAAATCAGTAACTAGACAATCTTTATTTTTAAAAGAAGCTTTTTTCTATATTCTGTGTGAGTGTGAGAGAGGAAACCCTCCCGAAGTCTGTTCTCCCCTCCACCGTGTGAATCCTGAAGCTTGAACCTATGCTGACAGCCGGTATCTGCCTGCCAAGCCACCTCAATGGGCTCAAATAGACAATCCGGTCAGGGTGGGGCTATAGCTTTAGCACAGAGCATTTGCAGAGCATATGCAAGACCCTGGATTCAATCCCCAGCACCACAAAAAACCAACAATGAAATAAGTAAGTACACAATTTTATATTATCACAGAACAAAAAAGATAAAACTTCCCAAAATTAACCAATGAGGGAACAACATGCCAATCTCTGAATAATATCCTCAAATTACACTTTCTGGGTTTCACCTGTACATATCAACTACATTGCTAAAAATGGTTTCCAAGGCTCCAAAACAAAATCAGAGAACAGCAACATAGTGACGCTCACATTTGTTCTCACGTTCATCATACACTGGACACAGCTGATATGTCTCTGAGCACTTTCAGTCTCGAATCCTGAGGGCTGCAGTTTTCCAGGACAAACTGCCCTGGGAGTTTTTCACGGATGATAACATGTAAACAAAGAAACACGATAATAGATCAGAATGCAGGGAAAAATAAGAGGCAGATAAAGGAAGGTCCTGTGTGCTAAGCGAAGGATTAAGGGGTTTGGGAGGGTTGTGTGTTTATTTGTTCATTTTGTTTGTTTGTAAAGAATGAGAAAACAAGTCTGGAGATAGAGCATAGTTGATGGAGTGCATGCCTGGCATGCATGCAATCCTGGGTTCAGTGCCCAGCACCCCATAAGACTGAGAATGGAGGCCCAAGCCTGGAGTTCTTCCTAGTTATCTTCAGCTAAAATGTGTGAGGCCGTCTTAGGCTACATACGACCCTAACTCAAAAAAAAAAAAAAAATCAAAACAACGCTTCATTTTGTCATTCAGACAACCAAACCAAATACTTTTTAAGATATAAGCTTACAAACTTTCAATACTTATCACACATTGCCATGGAAGTTTCATATATCTCACTTCCAACTCACCTCTAGGTTTTTTGTGCCTCAAAATAGATACAGGCCTTATTTGCAAAAGGTTTCTATCAATATTAGTCTCAAAATAAGTGGTTTCTAACGGAAACCAATGGAAACTATACTTCATCTCTTCCATTTTCTTTCTTACACCTAAAAATAATCCTTCTTTCTTTTTTGTACCAAAAATAGTGAACTGTGTGATACTGGTTTGTCTCAAAAAGTTGGCAGCTATTAACACCACCCATATATTTCCTATTATTCTCATATCAGATTATTATTATTATTACTATTACTACTTCATTGAAAGTGAAAAAAACTACTTTTGACAATTTCAATCATCTGAAACTACTCTATAGTTCTGGGTATAAATAAATATTCACTCAACTATTATCTTAAGTTCATAAAAACCGTATTTATTTTATCATTCAAATATTAATTACTACAAAAATTTAAAACTTATATTGCTAGGCATGACAGTAAATATTTTTAATCCCTATATCCAGGAGGTCAGTCTAGGCTACATAATGAGATCACCTCAAAAAGAAAAGGAAAAAAAAAAAAAAAAAGGATGTGTTCTCAGGCCCCTGTGGTCTCAGCACTCAGGAGGTAGAGTCAGAAGAGCCAGGGGGACAAAAACCAGTCAGTCAGCCAGGCCACTCAAGACTCTGTCTCGAAACACAGCAGCAAACATGCAAAGAAAAAAGAGGTAATGGAGACATGACTCGTTGTTTAAGAGCAACTGTTGCTCTTCCAAAGGACCCAGGTTCAATTCCTAGCACACACAGGGTGGATCACAAACAGCCATAATTCCAGTTTCAGAGTTTCCAACACCCACTTCTGGCTTCACAGGGCATCAGGCAAACATGTAAAGTAAGTTAATATATCAAAAAGTAGAAAAAAAGAAAAACAGAGCTATAACAGAATGTGGTACATACAATCACTTGTAATGTTATATATTATTAATTATTATTACTTCACTTGTGCAGTAAGTAATAGAGTCTAGGAGTGGACAGTCCTTTCAAACCTAGAACACATTCTTTGAAGGAAGTATCCTAGCATTATCTAGACTCTAGAATATCCCCTACGCTCTGCAAGAAACACTCTAAATTTCTCATAAAACAAAAAAGAGTTATTTGCTAACTCCTGAACCAAATGTCACATGAGGCAATAAACATTCAAGGCAATGTTAAACTGTAGTCAGCACAAATACAAGTGAAAAGTCAAACGCCAGACTAGCAGGATGGCTCCGTGGGAAAGAACCTGACGACCTGAGTTAGACCCCAGGGACCCACATGCCATGGTGCACACACACATAAATAACTTTTTTTTTCATTCAAAGAAAAAGCCAAGTGTTTTTCATATTTGGTCATTTTCTTGTGGACTCCTGTTTTTCCTTTTAGTGGATGTGGGCTTATGTTCCCTATCATCACCGAAGTTCATCTATATTTTAAAGAATACAAAAAATTTTTTGACATAGTGTCTGACCCTATAGGCCATGGTGGCCTAGAACTTAATAGTGTGGAACAGGATGCCCTTAAAAACAAAAATCCTCCTGCCTCAGCCTCCTGTGTACTAGGATCGCAGCACATCTGGCAGAAATATAATTTTCTTGTAAAAATATTTCCTCAATTTTGGGGTTAAATAATCTTAATATTAGTTAAGCTAAATAATGGGAAAATGTATACTGGAATAGAAGAAATGACTTATAAGCTATCATTTATTAAAATGATCTTAAATAATTAGGATAGAACATTAGTATTGAAACTATTCTAGCCAGGTGGTGGTGGCACACACCTTTAACCCTGGCACTCAGGAGGCATAGGCAGGCTAATCTCTGAACTTGAGGGCAGTCTGGTCTACAGAGAGAGTTCCAGAACAGCCAGGGCTACAGAGAAACCACCCACCTCAAAAAAAATAATAATAATAATACAAAAAAAGAAAAATATTGAAACTATTCCAAATAGACAGGAAATGTAATGTTTAGAATAAGCTAAATGATATTAATTTATTCATTCTCATTCAAAATATTTGAAATCATTTTTAACCTATCTATAATATGTTCACTTTGATCAAAGTATAACAAAATTTAAGTTTTCACATACTTTGAAATAAAATGAACAGAACACAAAACTATTCATGATAAATGGAAATTTGAATACAGTATAATTTAATGCAGTATATCCCCAGTTTAGAAGCAATAGTATTCAAAAATACTTTCAAAACAACAAAAAAAAAATTTTGAAATAATCTCCCAGGCCTTTAATCTGTCATGGTGTTGAGCATAATTTAGTGGTCTGCCTGAGTGTCTTGCATTTGAAGGTGAGCTCTGTGAGGTCATGTCTTTTCTATTTGATGATATATTTCTTGACTGATCAGTTTGCCTTTGAATCTACAGCAATACAAACCATGTGTTACAGACCATTAGCAATTAACATTTGCTACTAGCATAAACCACAAGCAGTTAATATTGCTATCTTCTAAAGCTTACACTCAAGGGTACCACTCTGGGGTTTTTTTCCTCATTTTTTTTCCTTAATAATTTATGTTCACTTTGACTTTAAAAAAAGAAGAAAGTGGGTTGGGGATTTAGCTCAGTGGTAGAGTGCTTGCCTAGCAAGGGCAAGGCCCTGGGTTCGGTCCTCAGCTCCAAAAATAAATAAGAAAGTATCCCAGCACTTGGGAGGCAGAGACAGGAAGATCTCTCTGAGTTTGAGGCCAGCCTGGTCTACAAATCAAGTTCCAGGGCAGCCAGGGCTACGCAGAAAAATCCTGTCTCAAAAAAACAAAAAGAAAGAAAAGAAAAGGAAGAGGAGGAGGAGGAGGAGGAGGAAAGAAAAACTTAAGATTAAAATAAGAGGATAAGAGGTTTATGCTCATTGTCAGAACATGGGTTTCCAGCCACATCCTATTGGGTTACATTGGATTTTCTAAAATTGTGTAAAGGCTTTTAAAGGTTTCAGACAACCTTGGACACTTAAAAAGTATTGTGTACTTTAAGATACCACTTGTCTGAAAAATGTATTCATGTTCTCTTTTTTATTTTTTTATTCTTTTTTGTGTTCTCTTTTTTATAAGAAACATTTTTATTTCAGAATTTAAAACCATCATTTTATGATACTGTAAGATTTGTATGATGCTCAAAAGGATGACACTCAATATGGACATCAGCTAGCTCACAAGAAATCAACTGAAATGTACGCATGCATTTTCTTAACATAAAAGGGGGCTGATAACAACTAAGTTTGAAGTCCTGGTGTGGGAGGTTATGGCCCTGATTTCTATAGCAGACTCCCTAGCAGAATCGCCTGCAAGTCTGTTTCCACACGTGTAAAACTCAAGTTGAAACTGATGGTTGCTGAATGCACTCTAATCCAGTTTAGAGATGTGGCATTTATATACATTGTTCACTAAGCTTTATATAGCACCTAGGGTATGTAGTGAAATATACTTTTTATACATCTTTATTAAACAAACATTGAACATTCCTGTACCAAACTTAGGAAAAAACTGGAGGACTTTTTGTTAAAGTAACTTAAGCTGTGGTTTTGAATAAAGCACAAATCCCTTAAATTTGGGCAGAAATACTAAACCTTTTTTTTTTTTTTTTTTTTTTTTGGAGCTGAGGGTCGAACCCAGGAACTTGTGCTTGCTAGGCAAGCACTCTACCACTGAGCTAAATCCCCAACCCCTAAACCCTTTTTGAGAGCTTTTTTTTTTCTTTTTCTTTAACGGGTTCTAGCAGGTAAACAGATATTAATATACCCTTGACCAAAGAACCAAGACCATCCTTCTCCATCTGGGAAGGCTGTCTTTAATCCATTGTAACACCCTGTTTCAGGGAGAGATGCCAGTGGGGGCAGTGAGGAAGGAGACATGGGCCTGGGCAGCCTGCTAAGTGGGATCAATGCTCTCAGTGACTGTAACAGGAGGATTACCTTAAATCCTTCTATGATTATGTGTGTGTGGGTGGGGGGGGGGGGGTTGGTTAGGGTTGCGTTTGTTGTTGCTGTTTTGTTTTCTAAGACAAGGCCCCATGTGGTGTGCATAATTACGCTGACTGCTATATCCTTTTAAAGCAGTGGTTCTCAACTTTCCTAATATTGCGACCCTTTAATACAATTCGTCAATACAGCTCGTCGTCATATGGTGACCCCCAACCATAAAATTCTTTTCATTGCTACTTCGTAACTGTAATTTTGCTACTATCACGAGTTGTAACAATATATTTTCCAGTGGCCTTAGGTAACCCGCGTGAAAGGATCCTCCCACCACCCCCGTAGGTACGGGGGTCGCGACACACAGGTTGAGAACCAGTCTTGTAGCTTCGCAAGGAGGCTGGCCTATAAAAAGACCGATATCTGAAGATGGCTTAGTCGGTAACAGCGCTTCCTGCTGAGGCTGACGCGAGTTCAATCCCCTAGACCCACATGGCGCCCGTCCTCTAGGTTTCAAGACAGACGTAACCCCACGCTGGTTTCCAGCACGGAGCGCTGGCTAACACAGCTCTTCTCCCTGCAGCCGTGCTCTGGTGCGCCCTCTGGACCGCAAGATCTCCAAGCTGGGGAAAACCACCTGTTTGGGCCACTGTCATCCTCTCAGCGCCTGACACGCCGCCCAGCACGTGCGGTGCTCGGTCAGGGTGGAAGGACACACCCTGCACAGTCACTGAAGACTGTAATTCGATCCTACACGTAAACCCTTTAACGGATGAGCCCGAGGGCTTCCACGTGTCTTTTCCAGAACGTCTAGAAAAGAAAAACACAAAAACAAAAACAAAAAAAAGGAAGCTTTTCCAGCCGAAGGAACCCGCGGTGTCTTTTCCCCTTCCCGGGAGCATCGTGCCCCCAAACCCTCCTCCGTCCTCCTCTCCCGGGCTCTGCCTCCCGTCGGGTGGTCGCCGAGCCGCGCGGGGCCCGGAAACGCCGCGTCTGCGGTAGCAACGGCCCGGAAATAAAAAAGAACCAAGCCGGTGTAGGCCCGGCGCTCGGGAGGCTGGCGCCAGCCTGGATACCGGGGCGAGGCCCTGCTTCAAAAGTCAAGGCAGAAGCGGGGGGTAAAGACAACCTGCCTAACCTCGTACGGACGAGCGGAGAGAACAAACTGTGAGCCGGAAGACTCTCTAGCGCGGCCCCCTGGGCGCCGGGCCGACGTGGTGACGCAGAGGCCCGGCGCCCTCTGCCGGCCGGGAGCTGCCTCGCCGCGCTGACGGGGACTCCGGCTCCACGCCCAGGCTCGCCCGCGACAGCACGGAAGTCGCCGCCAAAGGCTCGGCGGAACGGAATGTCCTCCCCCTGAACCGTTTCTACCCGGAAGCATTTTTAAATTCGCCGGAACCGACTGGCTTTAAGAGGGCACGGTGAGGCTAGGCTTACGGGGGCGAGCGGAAGTCCGGGCTCGCGCGCTGCGCCGAGAGCATCCTGGGAGCGGAAGGAAGCGGCCTTACCGGCCGCGGATCCGGTGCTGGGCGACTCGTGTGGCGCGGAGCCTGTTTGGTGTTGAAAGCCTCCGGTTGCTGGGATTGTCGTCTCTGCGCGGAGGTCGGAAGTGCCGGGAATCGCCGCGTCGCTGGGGGACACCGGACGGCGTGAGAGCCATGGTGAAGAGATCGCGGCGGCGTGGAGCGGCCCAGTGGGCAGCTGTGCGGGCCAAGGCAGGTCGCCCCGCCACGGACGAAAACGAGGACGATTTAGAGTCGCCGCCCTCTCCTGGGGACTCCAGCTACTACCAAGATCAGGTAGATGAGTTCCATGAAGCGCGATCTCGGGCAGCCTTGGCTAAAGGCTGGAACGAAGTGGACAGTGGGGAGGAGGATGGTGATGAGGAGGAAGAGGTGCTAGCCCTAGATGTTGATGATGGAAACGAGGAGGATGGAGAGACTTCGGAGGACGAGGAGGATGGCGCTGATGGTGGGAGCTCTGTACAGAGTGAGGCTGAGGCCTCTGTGGACCCTAGCTTGTCCTGGGGTCAGAGGAAAAAGCTTTATTATGATACAGACTATGGTTCCAAATCCCGACGCCGTCAGAGCCAGCAAGAAGTAGAAGAGGAGGAAAGAGAGGAAGAGGAGGAGGCACAGGTAATTCAGCGGCGCCTGGCCCAGGCCCTGCAAGAGGATGATTTTGGAGTCGCTTGGGTGGAGGCCTTTGCAAAACCAGTGCCCCAGGTAGATGAAGCCGAGACTCGGGTCGTGAAGGATTTGGCTAAAGTCTCGGTAAAAGAGAAGCTGAAAATGTTGAGGAAAGAATCGCCAGAGCTCTTGGAGCTGATAGAAGACCTCAAAGTCAAGTTGACAGAGATGAAAGATGAGTTAGAGCCGTTGTTACAGTTGGTGGAGAAAGGAGTCATTCCCCCTGGAAAAGGAAGCCAGTACCTGAGGACCAAGTATAACCTCTACTTGAACTACTGCGCCAACATCAGCTTTTATTTGATCTTAAAAGCCAGGAGAGTTCCTGCACATGGACACCCTGTTATAGAAAGGCTTGTCACCTACAGAAATCTGATCAACGAGCTGTCCGATGTGGATCAGAAACTGTCCTCCGAAATCCGTCACCTGCTCACAGCCAAGGATGGTGTTGTAAAGAAGAAGCTGAATCCAAAAGCAAACTTAACCAAAACCAAGCCGAAGCCTGTTTCACAGACTGCTGCTGCTGCTGATCTGCCTGATGACCCTGATCTTGATGAAGCCGCACTAAGATACTCTGAGGAAATGGAAGACCCACAAAAGTTGAAAAGAAAGAAAGAAGATCACGCGGAAGAACAGGCTCTGGAAGAGCAGAATGCAAAGAGAGCCATCACCTACCAGATTGCTAAAAACAGGGGACTTACACCTAGGAGGAAGAAGATTGATAGGAACCCCCGAGTGAAACATAGGGAAAAGTTCAGAAGAGCCAAAATTCGAAGGCGAGGCCAGGTTCGTGAAGTCCGCAAAGAAGAGCAGCGCTACAGTGGCGAACTGTCTGGCATTCGTGCCGGAGTTAAAAAGAGCATTAAGCTTAAGTAAAGTTACTCTTTGGCCTGGTTTTTGGCAATTATTTGAGCTCAATAAAAGTATTTTTAACTAAAGTGATTGTGTTAATATGCCATGCCTAGTTTTCACCATAAGTTTACAATGTGTTGTCAACAAGGAAATGGAGGGTGTTGCTTTAGGCTTCTGGGTTGGTCTTGATTGGTGCTGCAAATTTGAACCTGGAGCCTGTCCATAACTAACCAGGCACTCTTGCCAGTGAGCCATCTCCAGCCCTGGGCTACTGCTTTATTTGCCCATGAAAGGCCTACTAAGAACTGTGGAAATTATAGTCGGAAGGAAAAAACAAAATACTGTGTTGAAGTGTGCCAATATTTTAGCAGATGTTAGCCTAGAAAACTTTCCCAGCTAGTTGAGTGTCAGTGAGGGTTAAAGCACTTTTATGTAAGTTTTCATATGGAAAGAATGCATCTTTGACAGTCGCAGTTTTCCTATGATAGCCTGTGAAAAGACCTGACAGATTTCAATTACAATTGTAAGTTTGGGGGCAGGATATTTATATATGTGGGTCTGATGTTAAAATGGATTCCGTACATTTGTGGTTAAAAGTAACTGGTTGAATGTGACAGTGGGAAAGATGCCTAAGTTACACCAATTGTATTTTTAATAATCTTTTTGTGGTGAATGAGATAAAAGTTCCACATCCCCTCTGCTGGTGACTTACTGTGGTTGCTACTTGTGCTTATTCTCAGCTTGCCAAAACTTTCTTAAGATTACACCTGTGTAAAACTGCCTATCATCCTTCCAGTAACAAAGGTAGTTATGGTTGTCTTTTTTATGTATACAGTGCTCTGTCTGCGTGTACACGTGCAGTCCAGAAGAGGGCACCAGATTTCATTACAGATGGTTGTGAGCCATGTGGTTGCTGGGAATTGAACTCAGGACCTCTGGAAGACCAACCAGTGCTCTTAACCGCTGAGCCATCTCTCCAGCCCATGGTTGTCTTAATATCACAGATGAGGAAGCTGCAGTTCTTGGTTGAAGAGGTTATTCAGTGGGCTAGAACCTTTGTTCTGCAAGCACTCAGACCTGAGTTTGAACCCCCAGCAACAACAAAATCATGGCTATTTGGCTCTGTATTCCCAATTTTGGGAAGTGGAGACAGGTGGATCCCTATAACTTACTGGCTGGCCAGCCTGTCCCAAAACAAGCTTCCAGCTCAGTAGGGGACCTACCAAGGCAATAAGGCAGAAAGGGATAGAGGAAGGCACCAAGGTACCCTGCTCTGGCCTCCACAAGCACCCCACCCCACCCCCACACACTGAAATTATGTGAGGGAGGTTAACTTGCTAAGGACTCCTGCTTGGGAGCTGAGCAAACCAACTTAATATTTATTATCTTCACCTCTGACGGCCATTTCCCCAGTGGAGCACACCTGCCAAATTATTTTTCTTAAAAATAAAAGGTACTAAGATAATTTCCTGAGTACATTATCACTACGTATTTCCTTATTCTTCAACAGCAGAAGTGCATGCCATTTTAGGTGCATAGGATGCAAGGGATGACTTGTCAGAGTTGGTTCTCTTCCACCAAGAGGGTTCCAAGAATTGAACCAAGGCTTGGGGACAAGTACCTTTACCCAGTGACCCATTTCACTGGCCCTACTATTCACATTTTTTGAAGATGAGGAATTTGAGATGAAGAGGATTATAATTTTTCAAACTCACAAAGCTCTTAGGCATCACAGGCATGATTTTAACCTAGTCTTGCTGGCTTGACTCCATTCTTCCTGTTCAGATTAAGTAGAAAACAAAAATTTCCTGGGTGATTTTTGAGTTAGTTGACTTGAGTTTTCCTCGTCTCTTAGGATAACCATGTTTAAAAGCAAACTGATTAGGCCATTTGAATTCCAAACCAAATTCTTAGTAGCTTTAGACAAAGTACTTGATGTCTCTGTTTCAGTTTTGTTTTTGTTATTTTGTGTAAACCTCAGTAGTAGAGCCTGAGGATGTAGTTCATTTAGTATAATGCTTCCCTAGGTTGCAGGGAGGCCTTGGGTTCAGTTCTGCACGCCTCATAAACTGGACGTGGTGGGCACACTATTATCGCAGCACTTGGGATGTAAATGTCAATAGGAAGTTGTTCAAGGATACTCAGGTTCATGGCCAGCCTTTCTCAAAACAAAACACCACTGGCTAAGAAAATTGCCTACTTTGGAGGGCTATTATGAGGGTTAAGTGAACTAATACATGAATATTTAGAACATCTGTTAAAAGACCACAGACGTATCCTTGTGAGAGCTGAGTTTGACAGCAGAGCTTCATAAAGGCATGGTTTGACCACAGGCAAAGCCGCCAGGTGTCTGGGATGGTCTGCACTTGGCTGTGCTGGGGCAAGGTCTTTTGCTCCACCCTTTGGTATTCCTTTAAAAGCCCTTTGGATAAGGATCCAGGCCCTCCTTGGACTATTCTGTTTTGTCTGTCTAGCTATATTTCTATCTAATATTTCCTGCTGCTCCTGCTCAAGAGTATCCTGGGGAAAAGTGGTGGGATGGCCCCCCATAAACATGTTACCTAACGAGTGTTGGGTTAGCAGTAGCAAGTTAATATCCTACATGGAGCCCTGTCAGAATAGTTTGAGGACAGCTAGGCTGTATCTTTTAAAATAAATTATACTTAGGCGTATGGTCAAACACAATTATGAGTTTGGCCTCGGGTTAGCTGAGTTAATAGTCTCCACTTCTAACACTGAGCCTGTGTCTGGTCTATTTGACCTTTTCCTCATATTGTACGGTAGGTGATTGTTATAGCCATTTAAGTAGCCAAGTGACAGATCATGCTTAGGTACTGTTTTAAGGGTTTTTTGTTTTTGTTTTTTTTTTGTCCGAGGAGTGTGGGCTTACAATGGTCTCATGCAGCCCATGCTGGCCTTGAAGTTGTTATGTAGATGAAAGTGTACCAACATCCCTGGCCAATAAAGTTTCTTAAACTACAATGCCCACAAGTCTATTGACAAATGTATGCGTTATTACTCAGCCAGCTCCCTTGAGCCCCAGGCAGCTCTGGTTTTAACCGGCACTCCAGAGATCCTGGTTCAGGTGTGCCATGGGACACTGCACTTTCTCCCAGTCTGTAACCTTAGGTGTATGGATTAACTAGAAGAATGAGGCAAGAAACTACAACACTGCATAGTCCTACAGAATGTGTTCCGAACAATAGTTTTTCCCTCTAAAACCATAGGTCAGAACTGTTTATAAGTCAATTACATGGTGCCAGAAGCCCTATAGAGTTGAGTTTGGGGGTGGGGATAGGGGTGCTGAGATGAGATTACTTAGAAATGCAATCAATCCAAGAACTGCAAGATAGCATCATAAAACCTGCAGGGCTGGGCATGGTAGCACTTTGGGAAGCTGGAGCAGGAGGATTGCCATGAGTTCAAGTTTAACACCAGAATTGGCCATGAAGCCAGACCCTATGTTAAGAAAAATTAGAGCTAGTTGTAATGGTACATGCCTTTAATCCCAGCACTCCAGAGGCAGTCAGATCTTTGAGTTCAAGTACAGCTTGGTCTACAGAGGGAGTTCCAGGAAGCCTAGGGCTACATGCAGAAACCCAGATTTGAAAAGTCAAAAAAAGAAAAAGAAAATTAGAAATACTATGGAG
This sequence comes from Onychomys torridus, assembly GCF_903995425.1. Taxonomy (NCBI): domain Eukaryota; kingdom Metazoa; phylum Chordata; class Mammalia; order Rodentia; family Cricetidae; genus Onychomys; species Onychomys torridus. Next base: position 88,119,247 of record NC_050452.1, on the reverse strand, counting down.
CTAGGCAGTGGCGGCACACGCCTTTAATCCCAGCACTCAGGAGACAGAGACCAGGCAGATCTCTGAATTCAAGGCCAGCCTGGTCTACAGAGTTCCAGGACAGCCAAAGCTACACAGAGAAACCCTATCTCAAAAAACCAAAAATTAATTAATTAAATACCATGGAAATGTTCATTTTATCCTTAGGAATTGCTTCATTTGTCCTGGGTTAATAAGTAACTAAGATCATTTTACACTTTGGTAGATGAGATTATTTAAACTAATAATATTAATATTAGTACCTAGAATTTTTTATATTTAGTGATCATTTGTAGACAGTTTTCCTTTTTTTTTTTTTCTGGAGCTGAGGATTGAACCCAGGGCTTTGTGCTTGCTAGGCAAGCGCTCTACCACTGAGCTAAATCCCCAACCCCATTTTTTTTAAATTTTTATTTATTTATTATGTATACAGAAGAGGGTGCCAGATCTCATTGCAGATGGTTGTGAGGCACCATGTGAGTGCTGGGAATTGAACCCAGGTCCTCTGGAAGAGGTTAAGAGTGGTCTTAACCTCTGAGCCATCTCTCCAGTCCCAGTTTATTTCTATTGTGCTGGTGTTCCTTAAAAATGGGAACAAACGCCAAATTTTTGTTTGTTTGTTTGTTTGTTTTCAAGACAGGGTTTTCTCTGTGTAGTCCTGATGCCTGTTCTGGATCTCACTCTGTAGACCAGGCTGGCCTCAAACTCACAGAGATCCACCTGCCTCTGCCTCCCAAATGCTGGAATTAAAGGTGTGCACCACCACCGCCCGGCCAAAGTATTCTTTAAACCCCAAGAATTTTGATATACTTTCAGAAGGAATGGAGTCTGAGAACTACTTAAATCTTTTGTGCATTACAAAATGGAAAAATTAATAAAGATGTCAACTTTGGGAACAAATTTAACTATAATAAAAGTAGTTAACCACTTGTGAAAGATTTTGTTGGGCCTCAAAAGAGGGGGCGTAAACCTTTCTAGGTTGAAGTGTGAGAAAAGGTGTGTATCTGTTGGAGAAACCGATGGCAGAAAGCAGGGAGTACTGGAGACAGCAACCTGAGGAATGCCAAGAATGCGGGGCCAAACGCAAAGATGTGAAGCGAGGCAGGAGGTAAAACTGGAAAGGTAAGGAGCACTGAATCAGGCATGCACACCTTTACTGGCTTCGGAAGGAGCTTACCAAAGTCTCTAGAAAGGTGAGCTGGCCCTGTGGATGGGTTAAAGCCAGACAGAGGCAGGGAAGCCAGCAACATGAGTCCTTCACAACAATGCTGGCATGTAAAGAGTTAAACTAAGGCAAAGAACAGATGAAACCAGAGAGAAATTCAGAAAAGACAGTGGAGAGTGTGAGAATTAAAACAAGATGTAGCCGGGCGGTGGCGTAATCCCAGCAATCCCAGCACTCGGGAGGCAGAGGCAGGCAGATCTTTGTGAGTTTGAGGCCAGCCTGGCCTACAGAGCGAGATCCAGGAAAGTCGAAAAGCTACACAGAGAAACCCTATCTCGAAACAAACAAACAAAAAAGATGTAGTTACCAACCAACCATACAGCCTCAGCAACATTAAGATGGGGGGTTGTCAAGGAGGGCTGCCATGAATTCCAGCCTAGCCTGGGTATACAAAGTAAGATGCTACCACCTCCACCGCCACCCAAAAGATACTAAACACCATGCACAAAATTTTGGAACGCTAATATAAGTCAGAGCTTTGAATTCTACAGAATTCTGTTCTCCACAGAATAACCAAGGAAGACAATTTTACTGCTAATATGATCTTCATAAAAGAAACATATGAGCCAGGTGATGGTAATGGTGCACACCTTCAATTCTAGCACTCGGACTCAGGAGGCAGAGGCAGGAGGATCTCTGAGTTTGAGGCTAGCCTGGCTTACAGAGTGATTACCATGACAGCCAGGACTACACAGAGAAACCCTGTCTCAAAAAAAGGAACATCAAACTTAATCAAAATAACAATTCAGCATGTTGTATTTTTATTATAAAATTAGTTTTGACTGGTCATAGGCACATCTATAATTCCAGCATTTAGAGGCTGAGAAAGGAAGGTTGCCAGAAGTTTGAGGCAAGCTTGGGCTAAATAGTGAGTTCCAGGCCAGCCAGGGTTACATAATGAGGTCATTTCTCAAAAGGTTTTTTAAAAATCATTAAAAAGTAACATACCTTTTAAAAACTTTTAGACTGGCAAATACAGAAAAATAGAAACATACAGCCATATTTTTACCACCCAAAGAACACTACCATTAACATTTAAGAAAATGTACAATAAACAGAAGGCACAATGATCTAATATTTTAGTTAATATTTTAGAAGAATAAACTTCTTGAAAGCCATCAAAATCTAGTAATTCAGAAATAAAGTACTATACTTATTTGTTATTTTCAGGTAGGGCCTCATGTAGCCTCAGCCAGTTTCAAACCCTATAAGAATCCCAGCTGGCCTTGAGCTAATCTTCCTGTGTCTACCTCCTGAGTGCTGGGATTACAGGCCTGTACTACCACATTCCAGTAAGAACGGGGTTCTCCAGAGCTTTCAAATTGAGGCATTAAAACAAGTTTAACATGAAACATATTGACTACATTATTTTCAAATTACCACATAATGTCAAACAGATGATTCAAGAAAATGATTATTTTAGAATCACAAGTGCACACCTTTAATTCCTCTGGAAGCAGGGGCAGGTAGAGCTCTGTGAATTCAAGGCCAACTTAGTCTACATAGCAAGTTCTGGGATATCCAGTACTACATAACAGAGGGGCCTTGTCTCAAAAAATAAATTAAAAAAAAATATGCAACACTATGCAGTACAGGGAGAAATAAAGTCATAATTTATACAGTTAATCCAAAAATGTTACTAACATGGGGACTTGAATTTGTTCTTTCAAATATCTCCTCTTTGGTTTTTAAACATAAAAATAGAATAATTTATGTATTATACTAAAAAAGATCATCAACTCTCCTCAAGTGCTGGCTTTTCTGATTCACAGCAGTAAGAAGCTTATACTAAAAATATATTATCATCCATGGCATTAATCTCTAAAGGGCTTTATAGACTGTATATAAATATCTATCCTTAAGATTACCAGAGTTTTTGAAACTCAAACATGGATGACTAAACTGCAGATAAAATTGAAGGGCACCCTCTGCTTTATTTCACAAGAAAACAGAGCTCGATTCTTAATTACAGTGACTGGACCATATGACTTTTTTTTTTTTTTTTTTTAATGTGCAGGGAAATGCTCTGTACACTTTCCAGAAGGAACGTGTTCAACCTTGTTTTTATAATCTTGGCCTCTGTCACTGTGTATGTAGCAGCTGAATCAGCCCATTGTGTGGATCACTAATGCTAATGCATAGCTGTGATTATATTATTGATCAAAAACCTAAAAGCATATGAAAACTGGGGACTTGGAGTACCATCCACTTTTTTTTTTTAGGCAAAAAGTTCATAAATAGCCTTGCCTATACATTTTAACAGACTCATATTTCAGCTGATTTCTTGTATTCATTATGCTGTCATTTAATTAGTGGTAGCAAAACATAAATAGAGTAGCTATTAAAAGCAGAGAAGCAGGACACCAATTCGCTGAAGGACTGACTCCACGGCATGTCACCGTCTCCGAAGCTGTGACATCGCGGCTTAGCAAGGAGAAAGTGATGTTTAGACCAGACAGCATTTCTCTCTTTCTTTACCGAGCGGGTTATGCACAACGCACAGGGGGCTGTCCCCTGCCATTCCCTCACTCAGTAGATGCATTTCATTCTTGAATTTGGTGACTAATTACTTGTCTTCTTAACAATGATTGTGAAATGTCTGTTCTTCCTCTACCCCATGCTTAAATCCCAGGTACATGCTGTCACCTCTGGACCCAAACTCCACTGAAACATTGCCGGGCTCCTGTAGGATGGGATCCGACAAGAGTATGATTCTTAAAGAGTTTTGACATGAAAAAACAAAAGGCCCAATAGAGCACAGGACTCGGTTTTTCCTCTTTAACAGAATTTTGCAAATCCTAGGAGGCAAAAAAATGTCTTTTTTTTTTTTTAAATCAAGATTTCCACCCTCATCATAAGATTCAAATGAGCTGGGTTACACTTGTAATCCCAACATTCAAAAGGGCCTGGATGAAGAGGATTATGAGTTCATGACCAAATCTGTGCTCACTCCCAACCCACCCAAGTCTTTTTTTTAATTAAAAAAAAAACAAAACAAAAACAAAAACAATTCAACAAGGGGCTGGAAGATGTATCATCAGTTAAAGATGCTTTCTGTGTCTGGCAGTGGTGGCCATGCCTTTAATTCCTTGGGGGGCAGAGACAGGGGAATCTGTGAGTTCAAGGCCAGCCTGGTCCACAGAGACAGTTCCAGGACAGCTAGGGTTACATGGAGAAACCCTGTCTGGAGGGGGGAAAAAGTGCTTAGTGCTCTTGCCTAGGACCAGAGTTCCCAGCACTCATGATGGGAACCTCATAACCGCCTGTGACCAGCTCCAGGGAATCTGACACTGTCTTCTGGCCTCCTGGGCACACTGAATCTACATAGACACAGACACGGGCATGAACGTAAATTAAGTAAATAAATATACACCTTAAAAAAATGCCTGGAAGTGGTTGCGCACGCCTTTAATCCCAGCACTGGAAAGGCAGAGCCAGGTGGATCTCTGTGAGTTCGAGGCCAGCCTGGTCTACAGAGTGAGATCTAGGACAGGCACCAAAGCTACAGAGAAACCCTGTTTTGAAAACACACACACACACACACACACACACACACACACACACACACACACACACAAAACAAAACCTCCCAGGATGGTCAAAAATGTGATGGAAACTCTCCTCCTAACTCAACTTGCTTTTGTTTGTTTTTAATTACATGTTGTTGCCAGCAGTGGCACAGGGCAGCACTCCGCAGTCAGATCTCTGTGAGTTCAAGGCCAGCCTGGTCTAGGAAGTGAGTTCCAGGACAGTCAAGGCCACCCAGAGAAACTGTCTGGAAAAAACAAAAAGTTACAGGTTGTTAGCTAGGCTAGACCCACATCTGTAAACTGAGCACTCTGGAGGTAAGCAGATCGCTTCGAGTTCAAGGTCAGCCTGATCTACCTAGTGAATGCCAGGTCAGCAGCCAGGGCTGCATTGTCTCAAAACAAAGGAAATTAAAAGTTTTGTCAAAATGATGACACATAGCTAGTAATTATTGGATCTTGCGGTAGACCATGTGATAAGGATTTGTTTATACTTAACCTTTAAAACATCTCTATGAATAATTTTACACGGCAAATAAATTAGGCAGAAAGACTAAGATCAACTAGTCAAGTAAACACCAGAAACTTACAGCTACTAGTTAATTTTCTAAGGGTGTTTAGAGTTAGCTTCTTGTAAACGCTCCCTTTTTATGTTTGTTTAAAAAAAAAAAAAAAACTGGCATTAGACGTCCCATGATAATTTCTAGAGATAACTCAAGAGAAATTTACAGAGAATAACAAAAAGATTTTCTTTCTGAAAGTTTAAGTTCCTGTGCGGGGCGGGGCGGGGGAGTGGGCAGACGACACTTTAAGTGAACAAAACGTGGAGACAGTGGTGTCTAACTGAGCCCACACAAATTCTACGCCGGCATTTTGCGACTCAAAGCTAATCAGCAAGCAGCTCACGATAAATAAGAGAGATAAATAAGCCCATGAGAAGAGTGATAGTGGGCCATGCCTGTAAACCCTTTGGAAGTTGAGGCAGGCACTTCAAAGCGAACCTAGCCTGCGCTTCAAGTGAGCCTCGATTCAAACAAACAAAAACTAGGAATTTTCTTTTGGCGAGGGGGAGACTTTACTTTGGGCACTAATTGATTCAAATATCTGAAATAAAATAACAGCAGCCAATTGACTCACAAAACTCAAACACCAGGAAAGGTAAAACCAGCACCCTGTAATAGACGAGTGTCCTGTCAATTTTGAATTAGCTGGTTTAACCCACCCATGCGCCCCGGGAGTTCTGGAAAGCCGAGAACAATGTAAAAGCAAACACACGGTCTCTAAATCGCCATCCCGAAATGCAAAGCCGGTGGGAAGAACATCGTCTCCGAGTTTACCAGATACAAAGTTCCTGAATCAAAACCATAAATCAACGGTTGAGAGTTCTAGTGTGTGAACAGCAAACTAAAGTTGAGTACCCGTGGCGGAGGGCGGGGGTGGGAGGCTGGTCATTTAAAAACAAAAACCAAAAACGACCGCTGGCCTTTTCAGCCCAGATCCCGGTGTCTGTCACGGCCCACGAAGTTGGGGATCACACACAGAAAACGCCGCGGGCTTCAAGCGCCGCGCCTGACCTCCGGGGTCCAGCCGGGCGGAGGAGGAGCAGGCCCGGCACACCCTGGGCCCCGGGGTCCGGGGTGAGGGATCGGTGCGCCGGAGCCGAGCCGAAGGTGCGGAGCGGAGCGGCCGCGGCGGCGGAGGAGGACGCTGCCCCCTAGGGGCGCCGAGCCGCGGCGGGGGCGGCGAGAGGGGCGGAGGCCGGAGGCGGTGCTGGGCAGGCCGCGCCGTCGGGCGGGGCGGACCTCAGCGGGCCGGGCCCCGGCGGGGCGGGCAGAACCCGGAGCCCAAGCGGCGGCGAACAGCGAACGGCAGCAGCGGCGGCGGCGGCGGCGCGGGCACGACGGGGGCTCGGGATCCTCGGCGTGAGCCTCGGGCTCGGGCCTGGCGAGGCGGCGACTCCGCGCGCTCGGGGCCACCAGCTCGGAGCCATGGCCGAGTCCCCGCCACCGGGCGCGGCTGCCGAAAGTTGCGGCGAGGACCCGGAGAGGGGCGGGGAGCGGCGGGCGGAGGAGCCCGAGGAGCCGCGCGGGGCTGCCGCCCGCCGCACCGAGCCGGAGGACGAGGCGGGGCCCTCGGAGGCGGACTCGCCGGTGGCCGCCCCCTTCTTCCTGCTGTACCCGGGCGATGGAGGCGCGGGCTTCGCGGCGCGCCCGCCGCCGCAGCGCGCCTGGAGGACCCCGCCGTCGCCCGGCTCCCCGCTGCCCTTCCTGCTGCTGAGCTACCCGAGCGGCGGCAGCGGCGGCGGCAAGCACCGTGAGTGTCGGGGACGGGGACGGGCACAGGGACCGGGACGCGGCTCGGCAGAGCCCCGCCTCTCGCCGGGCTTAGCAGCCAGCGCGGGTCCGGGGTTGCGGGGGCGGCCGTGCACCCCTCGGCGGTCGCCCACCTCTCGGCTCGCCCAGGCCGCGGACCCCCCCGCCGGCTCGCGCCCGCTTCCTCGGCCTCCACGTGCTGGGGACCGAGGCGTCCCCTGGCGCCGGCCGGCCGGCTGGCGGCGCCGCCGCGCACTGGCGCCCTTCCCGGAGGAACCGCGGAGCTGGCGTCCGGGACCGGCTGACGCGCCCCCACCGGTTCCCAGCTGCGGTGGCCGAGTAGGTGTGGCTGCCGCGCCGCCGCCCTGCGGCCTCAGCCCGGCGGGCCGGGGCAGTGTCTAGGAGCGGTGCCCAAACCCCTAAGTGAGAGTCGTGACCCCCCCTCCTCCCCACCCACCCCGCAAGTGAGAAAAGAAATGGTCTCGGGGTGCGCGCGAGGAAGGGGAGGGAAAGTGTGGCTTGGGAAGGGCACCTCCCAGTGTTGTCTTTTGTCAAGAGGATGCTTCCACGCCTTAGAGCCGTGGCCACACTGTAGCCCCCTAAATGCAGCGAGCCCCCATCGGTGCTGTTTCAGGCAGCGAATGTTTTTGTTGCTTCTGGCCTTGAGCCGGTCTCTATAAGAATAGGTCATGTGAGGACCGGAGTGCCGAGAGGGTTTAAAAAGACAAGACCTTTCGATAAGAAAATGTCGCGGACCACTCCGAGGATGCTGTAATTGCCAAATATCTTACTCCAGGCAGGAGTTCTGAAAAAGGAGGGAAAGTTGCCTGGGGTAAGTGAGGCTCCCCTCCCTCCGTATTTTTAAAGCTCTCCAGGGTAGATCTTGATTTGGCGGCTCTCTGCAGCCAAGAAACTGACTTTGCTTTTTCTGCCTCCCCATCCAGCCATGTGGAAAAGATAAACATTTGTTGAATGTCTCCTATGTACATGGACCGTGATTATCATGTCTGTCAAGACTCGGCGTAGAGTGCCCCTTTTCATAAGAGGCATCTGAAGTTCAGACTAAATTACATTATTTGTCCCCAGTAAACCTGAGAGAAGCGAACATGACCCAGATTCCTTGTCTTCCATGACGGTGCTCTTTAATCAAACATGAGAGGTCCAAGTCGGAGATGGTGTTTGTCAGGAAGATAGCAGGAAGGAGCTCCTGGATTCAGCTAGTGCGAGCCCAGTGTTACCCCCCTGCTTGCCTAGAAAGTGGTTGTAGATTGACTGGCTGAGTCTTACAAAAACAGCATTTTGTTTGAGTTGTGTGCTCCATTCTTCAGATACGAGTTGAGTCCTTTTGTATGGCAGAAGAGGTAAAGATAAGAATATTCTCCGTGCTGAATACTTTTTGTTTTCAAAGGAATAGGCTTGCTGTGTACAGCGGTTTTTGTCCCTTTTCTGTGTGTTCTGCTTGTTAAAATCACATTACTGTAGAATGAAGGAGGTCCTCTGTGCAGCAACTGTACATGATTTGATGTAGTTTTGGTTTTTTTCACCTGTTGGCTGGTACCAAGTGTGGGGGCTATTTGAACGGCACTTGATGTGTTTGACTCTTTCTGCTCAGTAAAGATGGACTGTATTTTTACTATTACTAGAAATTAGGAGTTAAGTATGATCATGATAGGAATTTAAGTTCCTGGGTTTGAGTCTTGCACATGCCGGAGAAGCACTCTGCCACCAAGGTCATACATGTGATGTTACACTGTGACCATACAGCACTAGCAAGTATACGGAGTGACTTGTTAGCACATAAACATCTTAAAATTAACTTTTTTTTCTGAAATAGTTCAAGGTATAAAAGCTCAGAAGAATACTGAGAAAACATGACTCCCTCCTCCTCTGGTTTTAAAAGACTAATTATTGACAATGCATTCTAGCCACAATATTCCAGACAGTGTCTCACTGTGTAGCTCTGGCTGTCCTGGAACTCTTTATGTAGACAGGCTGGCCTCAGGCTCACAGAGATCCACCTTCTTCTGCCTCCCGAGTGCCGGGATTAAAGGAATGCAGCACTATGCCCTGCTACATACATTTGGAAAGATTTATTTTTTAATTGTGTGTGTGTGTGTGTGTGTGTGTGTAGGTGGATGCCAGTGCCCACAAGGCATTGGATCCCACTGGAGTTACAGACAGCTGTGAGCTGACTGATGTGGGTGCTGGGATCTAAACCTGGGTCCTCTGGAACTTCAGTACACTCTTAATCACTCAACTGTCTCTCTGGGCTATTGCTGAATACTTTATCCAAATTTCAAATTAAAGTACTTCTTTTGAGTTTTGTGTTTACATGATTTTATTGGTACTTTAGACCCCATGTAAATGTCAGGAGGATAAAAGGTCTCATTCTTTTTTGTTGTTGTTTTTTTGTTTTGTTTTTGATTTTCGAGACAGGGTCTCTCTGTGTAGTTTTGTGCCTTTCCTGGATCTGGCTCTGTAGACCAGGCTGGCCTCGAACTCACAAAGATCTGCCTGCCTCTGCCTCCCGAGTGCTGGGATTAAAGGCGTGTGCCACCACTGCCTGGCAAAAGGCCTCTCATTCTTACCAGGACAGCACATGAACTCAGCCTCAACCCCAAGTGTCTGACTATATGATAGCTTCGATCTGCTTAGAACCCTTTGAACCCTTCCTCCTCAACACCCTGTGTGGGTTTGGTGTGTGTGTGTGTGTGTGTGTGTGGTTTTTTGTTGTTGTTGTTGTTTTAGATATTCTTTTTTTGATAGTTCAGATGGTTAGACTTGAACTTGAGGTTGTCTTCTGGCCTTACCCGCTAAGATGCTGGGATTTACAAGTGCATGCCACCACACCCACAGAACTCAACTTTAACCTCCCGATTCGTGTACCAAACATTTGTAAAAGGTACCAGCCTTAAAGCTGGTGGTAAGATACTATCCTTCTATTTTAGAATTTGTGGCTGTTCTTACATGCCTGTTTTCTTGAGGCAGACTCTCAGTTTGCTAGGGGTGACTAAGGACGTTGTTGACCTCTTGATCCGATTGCCTCTAGCTCTTCAGTGGGATTGCAGGCATGTTCCACCACCCTTGTCTTGTACTTTTTTTTTTTTTTTTTTTACATTAACCTGAGTTCAGAAGCTTTGTTGTTAAATGACAGAGTGAGTAAAAAAAAAAAAAAAAAAAAAAAAAAAAAAATCCAAACAGAAGAGGTAATCTAGCCTAAAGTTTTTAGGGTTTATACATATGGCATAAAAATTGTATATGCCATAACATGCAAGAGATCAAAAGAAGGCTTTTGATAGGTTATGATGGATTTTGATCCTTTCTGAATATTTCTTGCTAATTTGTTTGGTTTTTATACTCAATTCCCCCGCCCCCTTCTCCTTTGAAAGAAGATCTCACTGTGTAGTACTGGCTAGCCTGGATCTCACTCTGTAGCCCAGGCTGGCCATTAACTCACAGAGATCTACCTGCCTCTGCCCCCTGAGTGCTGGGATTCAAGGCATGTGCTGCCATGCCTGGTTATGCTCTCATTCTTAATTTTGTATTCTCTAACATACTTTTGAAAATTAGCCGTATAATAATTACAAATAGCACATAGATCTGCTGACATTGATTAGATGTTATGGTACAAGTGTTCAACATGCAAAGTACCTTTCTGTTTTATGGGCCCCAGTACCACCACCCCATCATGTTCAATGTCAGATGATACCACACCTTTGAACTGGATGAACTTCCAGGACTTTTTCATAATTCATGTGCATCTATGTTCATGTTTTATGGTATCTTTTCCCTCTTGGTATATGTGACCTGTGGTTTCTGATCAGCTGGTCTGCAATTGACTTTTAATGCCTTCCTTTTTCTGTTAAAACATTCCAAGCCTTCTTGTGAGTAGACAGCACGAAGTTGCAAACTTACTTAAAACATGAGATGGAGGGGGCACAATAGAAGCAAAAAAGACCTTCTCATTGTGGGGAACCCTGTTCCCTGGGCAGAGGATCTTGGACTGTGTAAATATGGAGAGGGTGCTGAACACAAGTAGCTCTTGGCTGTGAAATCCTGCTTTGACTTTCCCACATGATAGATTATCATCACCTAGAATTGTAAGCCAGACAAACTCTCCCTGGAAGTTGCTTTTGTCATGGTATTTTACCAAAGCACCAGGAAACAGAAGTAGTACAGTGTGTGTAGTTGTGTGTGAGTGAGCATACATGTAAAGCTCAGAGGACAGCCTTGGGGTATTGATTCTTTCCTTCAATTGCGGGTTGCAAGGATTGACCTCAGATCATCAGGCTTGTGCAGCAAGTGTTACCTGCTGGGCCATCTTGCTGGCCTAGTTGTTGTTACTTTTAACTTGGTTACTTAGTTCTTCAGCAAGAACTTCATGGATGGCTGGGTTGTGTATCAGTGCCAGAAGGCTGAGTCTCCTCTGGTGGGCACGCAGGCAACCACCCACATGCACACACAGCCTCGGTCTGTAGTAATTCTCTTTTCTGTAGACCAAGATAGCCTCAAAGATTTGCCTGCCTCTGCTTCCTGAGTTCTGGGATTAAAGGCAAGCACCACCACTACCCACCAGTAATTCTTCTCTTTGTCCAACTCTCAAGCTACAGCAAATATTTGTGTTTAAGATTATGCCAGAAAAAGAGCCCATATCTCCTGTCATTTTTCCTCTCGTTACAGTGGCATACAAAACATTCACAAAGAAGCCACTTTCATCCTGTATTTGTGTATGCCTGCTTTAAGATTGGGAAAGAGCTAGAGGGTGAATGAAAGTGGGGGCGGGAGGAAGGATCCCCAAAAGTGTCACTGTGACCACCCGTTTCAAAGAACATCCAACAGTGAGGACATGGTTGACACCTGATAGTTCTGATGACAAGACATGGAGATGAACTTGATTCTCTTGCAGATCTATAATGTGTGCAAGAAACTTCTAGATTTACAAATATGTTTGTGTGTATCGGTGTTCTGCCTGTATATATGTCTGTCCCGTGTGCACCTGTGGTGTCTGGAGAGTCCAGAAAAGGGCATCTGATCCTCTGGTACTGGAGTTACAGATGGTTGTGAGCTGCCGTGTGGGTGCTGAGAATCTTCTGCAAGAGCAGCCAGTGCTCTGAACTCATGAGTCGTCTCTTCCGCCCCATTTCTTGTTTTTAATTGCTCACAGTCATTTAAAAGATAGACCTAATTAGGAGTTGAGTATGTATTAATTAGTTGTAATTCCAATCTGCTGTACACTTTTATACATTTTGAAATGATAAAAGTACTTTTTTTTTTTTTTTTGCCCAATGGTGGTGGCTGTGCACGCCTGTAATCCCAGCACTCAGGAGGCAGAGGCAGGCGAATCTTTGTGAGTTTGAGGCCAGCCTGGGCTACAGAGTGAAATCCAGGACAGGCACCAAAGCTACACAGAGAAACCCTGTCTCCAAAAACAAACAACAAACAGACTTTGTTTTGTAAATACAGAATCTGCCTAAACTGGGGGTTTTAGAAGAACAGTCAATCAAGTCGTGAGCACACGCTCCTTCACGCCCATTTTCTTTTGAAACAGAGTGTGACTCGTTTTTGTTCTGGTGAATTTTTAGACAGGGTCTCATGCAGCCCGCTGTCCTGAGCTTGACCCTCTGCTGTCTGCGCCTGAGTGCTGAGGTTGGCTACCGGCATGTGCTGCTGTGCCTGGCTGTGACTTTAAAGACTGGCCTCTTCAGGGTTCATGTGGATTAATGTCTCAGTTGCAGAACTGCAATTCATTATTCCGTTAATTTTCAACTGTGTTAGCAAAGCAAGAGCATTTTTCTGGTCACCTGGCAGATAAATGCACCCATACCGAAGAGGGAATGGAGTCCACCAGAGAAGTAAGTTCAGCCCTTAGGAGAGTCAGTGTGGACGGCCCCTTTCCATACAGGACGGGAGTGGCTTGGGATGTCCTGAACCCCTGAGGTGCAGGAGCTAATCAAGCCGTCTCCCTCCTTCCCACTGGCTGCTGCTTGCCCTCTGGGTGCTGCACCTGTCTCCACAGTTGTCTAAGTCCCTCCCTCTCCTCTGCAGCCCTCCTCTTCCTCCCCCACTCTGATTGCCTGTCGGTGTGGAGCAGATGAGACTTGTGATTGACAGCCACGGTTTCAGTGTTTCATTTTGTACTTGAGTCTTGGCTTTTCTTGTGCTGCTTCTCTGTGGGTAACCACAGGTTTGGGTTGGGTTGGGTTTTTGCTTTTTTATGTTTTTTTGTTTGGTTTGTTTGTTGTTTTTTGTTTTTTGTTTGTTTGTTTTTGTTTTTGTTTTGAGACAGGGTTCCCCTGTGTAGCTTTGCGCCTTTCCTGGAACTCACTCTGTAGCCCAGGCTGGCCTCGAACTCACAGAGATCCGCCTGGCTCTGCCTCCCAAGTGCTGGGATTACAGGCGTGCACCACCACCGCCTGGCTCTTTTTTTATGTTTTTTAAAGCTTACATATTTTTATTTTGTTGTTGTTTGTTTTGTATTTGTAAGACAGGGTTTCTTGGCTGTCCTGGAACTCACACTATAGACCAGGCTGGCCTCAAACTCAAACCTACCTGCCTCTGCTGGGATTGAAGGCATGAGCCGCCACAACCAGCCATAAATATCATTTTAATGAGTTTTACAGTATGTTGCAGCTAGTATACTCCTACTCAAATGTTATTAATATTGAAAATTCTCCTGGTAATGCTAAGTAGTACATAGAGAGCCTTTAAAATTTGTTTTGGATCCTGGTGGTGGTGGCGGTGGCAGTGGCAGCACACGCCTGTAATCCCAGCACTCAGGAGGCAGAGCCAGGTGGATCTCTGTGAGTTCGAGGTCAGCCTGGTCTACAGAGTGAGATCCAGGACAGGCAACAAAACTACACAGAGAAACAAAACAAAAAATTGTTTTGGGAAGTTAGTATACTGTAAGCATTCAAGATTTGGTTTGAATTGTAACGGGCCTGGGGTAGAATTTAGGGGTAGAGCTTGTGCTGAGTATGCAACAGGCCCTGGGTTCAGCACAGACATAAACAAAGGAAATTATATGAACAGAAGCATTTTCAGAATTAGAAAGCAGTGGTGCTTAGAGGGCATTAATATGGTTGTGACCTGTACGTACTCTTTTCTGTGTTTATGAGACAGGAGCTTGCAGTGTGCCAGAGCTGGCCTCAAACTCACAGTCTCTTACCTCCTCCTTCTCTGCTGGGGTTACAGCTGTGCACCACTGTACCATTTACTGCTGAATAAACATCCATAGTCCTAAAACTTCCCAGGGCTCCTGGCCAGGATGGCATCCTCTTGGTAAATCCTGGCTGTAATCTTGTTTGCTCCCAAGTGGAATGATCACGCTTATGTTGGAAGGATTGGGGATGGGGTAGGGCTGGGCTAGTTTGGAGGAGCAGCGTGAGATCCTTTCAAGTGCACAAGAAGAGATTGGTGGGACCAGAGGCGTGGGGAAGCAGAACTCATCTCAAATGGGATTCTTCTAGCTTCAGAATCTGTCAGGGACTCTCCACAGATGTCCCTCTACTTCTGCTGTCTCTTTTACAGTGTATTCTTGGCAGGATTCTGACCCATCTCTTCCTCCCTCACAACTTGAAAATTGTCACAGTATACCCTTTCCTCACATCTCCTTTTAGCTTTCTTCTGAGTTACTCCACACACATCTGTCCTTACAGATTTGTCGTGAAGAGAAGAAGGGTGTTTGAGTCTGGAGCATTCTCAAAAGCAGAAGCACTTCTGTAGTGACGGTGGATGATGTCACTTATTGTTTGCTGGGTGCCGAGTTCCGTCCTAGCACTTTAATTATGTCACCTCATTTAATTCTGAAGTAGCTAACATTGTTTCCTGTTCGTTAGTGAAGAAATGGACAAAGGCAGAGGCAGGTGGGTCTCTGACTTCAAGGCCAACTTGGTCTTTATAAGGAGTTCCAGGCCAGCCGGGGCTGCATAGTGAGACCCTTGTCCTCAAGAAAGAGAGGGAAAGGGAGGGATGAACAACAGATGAGTTAGGTGGGAAAAGTTGCTCAGTTTTTGTGGTAGACATAGGACGACTCCCTGGGGACATTCTGCTTCCAGAGGTGCCATGCTCTGCCAAGAAGCTCTCCTTCATCTGGAGTCACAGATTGGACCTGTCTTTTTAGGCAGCAGCCTCTAGGGTTTGTTCTTGACTCTAAAACCATACCTGCTATGAATGAATGAATGAATGAATAAATGAATGAATGAATGAATGACCGAAATCCGTAAGTCATAAATTGGATAGAACAGTGTATATACGCACTGACTAGTGCACATGTGACAGAGACTTCGGAACTTCTTGGACACCCGTGGTTACTGCTTGTGTAGCGGTTACTTCTTCATGGTTTCCAGTAGTTAACACACTGTGCCTTCCCGGGCATGTCAGTGCCTGATCGTGTTGACATTGGAAACGTTACTTTGGGAAGCTGTGGTGGGAGGATCATTACGAGGAGGCCAGCCTGGGCTACAGAGCAAGATCCCAGCAAAAAGGAAGGGAGAAGGGGAAAGCCTCTTAGAGTCTTATTTCATAAGACATACATTTAGTTTGATTTTGTAGAACGGAAAACATTTCAAGATTGGAGTTTTGTTTCGTTTTGTTTTTAAAGTGGGAAAATACCATTTTATGTATAGAGAGTGCTCTAGCATTACATTTCTATACAGTAAGCATCTACTGAGACTGGTATTTGGTAGGTACTATTTTGAGCAATGTCTATAAATAATATGCAAAACAGGTGAATTTCTTCTCATGGGGCTGTGCTCTCTGCAAAGCTGGTAATTTGGTTTATTTTACAGCTGAGCAAATTGAGGTGAGGGAGACTAAATTTCCCAAAGACATTTAGTAGTAAGCTGCTGGTAGCTGTGCATGTGTAAGCCCTTACTTACTGCCACTGAGCCGTGAGTGAAGTCAGTTCTACATCCCAAGGTGGAAGTTCTTTCTGGTCTTACGCTGGCTAATTTTTTTAAGTAAAGATGAGGCATTGCAGTCCTCTGCTGGTATTCGCTACTGACAAAATAATAACTGAACTTCCTGGGTGTAATCATTTTATAATTGCTTCCTGTCATCTTTGGTTAACATCTACAAACTGGTAATGAGCCTGCCAAGTATATAAACCTCAGATTGAAGAAATCTGGCAACACCAGGTAAACCTGGTAGATTTGGGTCATGGGAAAAAGATATTGGGAAGAAGGGGTGGACAATGTGAAGTAACCATGATCCTGACCCTTCTACCAATATTAAGGTGACGATAACTAGTTAAAGTTTTCCTGGTTCTGGATGTTGTGTACTTCTTGTAATAACCACATCATGCCAACAGTCAATAGTGAAATAGGAAAATATCTTTCTTGAGTTGTGAAACCATAAACCCAGAAAGAAGCGTTAGGAAACAGAATTTTATGAGCATCTGCAAATTGACTTAGTTGCACAAACTGACAGTTTTTAAGAAGCCATTATATGCAGATTAGGAACTAAAGAAAACAGGAGACAGCTGACTTAAGGAGTGAGGAATGGAGCTCAGTTGGGAGAGTGCCCGACTCTGAGTTCAATCCCTGGCAGCTCATAAACCAGCTGTGGTGTTGTGTACCTGGAGTCTCGGGACTGGCAGGCGGCGGCCAGAGGGTAAGAAGTTCAGGGTCATTCGCAGCTATATATCGAGTTCAAGGCCGCCTTGAAATACTTGAGGCCGTGTCTCTAAAACATGGAAAGAGGGGAAACCTGGGGATATAGTTTAAGTGGTGAAGTGTTTGCCACTCAAACAAGAGGACCTAATTTTGACCCTGTGTCAAAAGGCTGGGTGTGGTCACTCATGCTGTAAGCACCTCAGAGAGGCAGGTGGATCCCTAGGGCTTCTGTCTAGCCAGCCTAGCCTGTTGGGTGAGCTTTGGGACAAATGAGAGACCCTGTTTCAAACAAGATGAATGGCACCTTTGGAACAACACCTGAGGTTGACCTTGGGCCTCCATACTACACAGATTCATGTTGTTGGCCTATGGAGAAGAATCAGTAATGTACTTAACAAGTACAAGGGCCTAAATTCAATCCTCAGGGCCTGTGTAAAAGAGCTGGGCCTGACAGGGAAACCGAGGCAGGTGATCCTGGGACTTGATGGCCACCCGGCCTCGCTTAACATTGACTCCAGGCCAATGAGAGACCCAGTCTGAGTGAGTGTGCATAACACACACACACACACACACACCCGAGATCGTGCACGTTTGTGCATGCACATACAAATGCACACACAGTAAAAATGCAATATTGAGTGAAAGGCTTAGAAGCTATATCATCATGAAACTGTATTAGAACCAAACTAAATATGTTGTTTAGTCATTCATATATTTGTGATCCTATTTTTAGAGTAAAGTAGTAATTTCTTTCTTTAAAAATAAATAAATAAGGTCTCATGTAGCTCAGACTGACCTCAAATTCACTATGTAAAGTTTGGTCTTCCTGCTTGGGACGGTATGGATGTGTCACCACCCCTGGCTCTAAGATAATGTTACACAAAATTCCGGATAGAGTGTCTCAGATGGAAGGAAGCAAGGACTGGAGAGATGGCAAGAGCACTGCTGCTCCCGCCCAGGACCTGGGTTTGGTCCCCAGCACCTACGCGGCAGCTCACAACCATCTGTAACTCCAGTTCCTGGCATCTGCTGCTCCTTTCTGACCTCCTCAGAAACCAGAAATGAATGTGGTGCATATAACATGGATGTGGGCAAGCAAAACACGTAAAACAAAGAACATTTGAAAAGCAAAGGCCGAGAACTGCCACTGTGCAGTTCTTTCTGAAAAAGCTAAGGCATCTCAGAAGAGAAAGAGCACAGATCCTTGGGAGTTGTTGCTCCGCTTCTCCAATTGAGCAGTGGTTTCATAGATACTGGTTAATTCTTTGCAGAATTAAAATTGTACAGTCAGGTTCTTTAAAAGTCTGCAGTGGGTCATTTTAGATGATTCCCTTCAGTTACCATTTCCTGGACCTGGTACAGTCAAGTTCTTTAAAAGTCTGCAGTGGGTCATTTTAGATGATTCCCTTCAGTTACCATTTCCTGGACATGGATATTTCATATGTTCTTCTTTTTCCTTTTTCTTAAAAACTTATTTATTTATTTTTCTATTATCAGCTGGATACAGTATAAATTCTTATCTTAATAGTGAAATGTTTCATTGAGGCTTGCTCAGTAATTGAATAAAACCAAAAGCCACAGTCATCCTAGGGTTCCCCCTGCTATAATGGTTCTGTGGGTTGCAGTCTGATTGTTCTTTGCTTTATATCTAGAATCCATTTATGAGTGAGTACATACCATGTTTGTCCTTCTGGGTTTGGGATACCTCACTCAGGATGATTTTTTCTAGTTCCATCCATTTGCCTGCTAACTTCATGCTGTCATTGTTTTTCTCTGTGGAGTAGTACTCCATTGTGTATATATGTACCACATCTTAATCCATTCTTCAGTTGATGGGCATCTAGGTTGTTTCCAGGTTCTGACTATTACAAATAGTGCTGCTATGAACATAGTTGAACATGTTATCTTTGTGGTATGATTGAGCGTTCCTTGGGTATATGCCCAAGAGTGGTATGGCTGGGTCTTGAGGTAGTTCGATTCTCAATTTTCTGAGAAACCGTGGGGGCAGATTTTTCAGGACAGGGTTTCTATATAGCTCTGGCTGTCCTAGAATTCACTCTGTAGATCAGGCTGGCCTTGAACACAAAGAGATTTGCCTGCCTCTGCCTCCGGAGTGCTGGGATTAAAGGCGTGCGCCACCTGTTCTTAACCTAGAGGTCTACTTGAGTAAAGAGCACACAGTGAGGTTTCCAGCTCTCTGCCCGGGGTGATAGCAGAGGAAACCAAGTGATGTATCCATCATGGTGCCTGTGGGGGGATTTGGATTAGCTCTTGCCACTACATAACAGGAAAAATGTGACCACAGTTCTCTCTTTCTCAGAAACATTCCATATGAAGTGTTTGGAACAACCAGGCAGAAGAAATGGTTTGTGAGACTTCAGGGTATAAACTGAAAAGGTTGATTTTCCAAAAGTCCTCTTCGGATCAGGAACTGGAAACTCATGTTTAGGATCTTTGAAGGGCCCTGCCTGAGTACTGAGGTTGCAGAGTGTTAAAGAAAACACAGGTTGGGGGAGGGGTCACTTAGCGGCGTGGAGGAGCAGATTGGCCACCTGGCCTTTATGTGATCCTGGGCAAGTTCCTGTGTGTGAGGAGATACCAGTGTCTGCTTCTCAGTGTGCTCAGGACGGCTCCATGTGGCATGTAGTAAGTACCTAACAGAAAACAGAAATTCAATGAAGTCATTACATGGAGTAATTTTTCCATCCTGACTACAGGGGCCTGGGACCTACCAAGTTAGCCTGTGTTGTAGTAGCCGCATCTGAGTGTGAGCCACAGTCTATGAGAAATGTGACGTCCGACTGGGGTGACTGGGGTGTGCGTCTTGCTTTGAGTCACTGGTGTAGAAAATCCGAGCTGTATAAGCGGGTAGAACACAGTTGATAGTGTTTCAGGATCTACCCTTCACCCTTCTCACACCCACCTTACAAATATGCAGTTATTGACAAATAGGTTCAAGTGAGAAAAATAGCTCAGTGTAACTTTAATTAGTATATACATGAGAAAATGTTATTTTTGTGATGCTGTGGACTGAACTTGTACCTCCTGCATGCTAGGGCGGTCACTCTGCCACTGCTAAACCATTCAAGACTGTATGTCTTACCGAGGGCTTAATGTTTTCTTTTTAGGTGAAGCTAATGGATTTATGTATCAGGAAAGACCATATATAAAATAGCTCTTTGAAATACTTAGAAGTGTTTTTGTCCACTCCTGTAAGCTGTGCTGTTTTATAATAATCTCATTGCTTCTGAACATGAGCAATTGTGACAGTGACTCAGTGGCGTTTATCTGATGGGCAGGTAAAGGTCCTCTTACCATCTGCTGTTCTTGTTTTCTTCAGTCACCCCAGTCCTGCCAGAATGACAGATAAGGCAACTAGCAGTACTGGGCTTGTCTCTCCCCGCCAAAGCTGTGGTTGGATTGGGCTCCCTCTCTGTGTCCTCTGGCTGAGTAGAATGGGCTTAGCAGAGGTCAGAGGGATCTTAGCCAAAGCGTTCCCACTGTGCAGGTGTGTTGTCTTGAGTCTGGATCCCTTTGGTGGCTAGTAAAGGCTGCCTGGTTGGTGAAAAGATAGCATGTCATAGTGTGTGACCAGTCTGAACTTGTCCCTTAGCCATGATTTCTCTTTTGGGCTTCACTTAGCAGAGGTCAACCGTTGTCTGAAAACACTCAGGTGAAAATTCCAGAAATAAGCAATTCATTACTTTTAAATTGCACACCATTCTAACTAGAGTTATGAGATCTTCTGTCTTTCTGCCCCTGAGCTCACGACCTGGATTTCTTTGTCTAGTGTATCCACACTGCTACCCTCCTGTTATCAGGTCATCCACCCTGTGTTAAGTTCTCATTATGCTGTCATCTAACACTATGTCATAATGCCTCCATAATCCACCTCAGCAGGCACTGTTCCATCTCCCCTCATTGCAAGAAGAGATTTGAGTTCAGGGAAATAAGGTGTGTATGTGTGTACACACACACACTTGAGCATGTAGAGGCCACAGGAAGATGTTGTTCCACAGGAGCGCTCCACCTTGGTTTTTGAGGCAGTCTCTCATTGGCCTGGAGTTCATCAATTAGGCAAGGCTGACTGCCCAGGAAGTCCCAGGAGCACACCTGTCTGTCTCCCCAGGGCTGTGTCACCAGCCCAGCTGCTTTTCTTGGCCCCTGGGGACTGAGTTCAGGTCCTTGTCCTTGAAAGATACGCACTTTCCTGACTGACTCATCTCCACAGCACAGCAAGATGTTTTGAGGGGCTGGTTATGTAGCTGGCAGAATGCTTTCCCTAGCATTGCACAAAGTTCTGGACTTGATCTCCAGAACAATATAAACCAGGTGTAGCCGAGAAACCCATAATTTTAGCACTTGGGAGATGTGGGCAAGAGGATCAGCTAAGGGCATCCTCAGCTATATAGGGAGTTCAAGGCCAGCCTGTGATACACAAGTCCCTGTCTCAAAGACAAAGGGGGGAACAAAGACACAGTTATTCTTCAACAGGCCACATTCATTTAACTTTTATTATGATATATTAATGATTCTACTTTATAATTAGTTACTGATCCCTTTGTTTTTGTTGGTTTGTTTTTCAAGACTGGGTTTCTTTGTATAGCCCTGGCTGTCCTGGAATTTGCTCTGTAGATGAGGCTGGCCTTGAACTCGGGGATCCCCTTGTCTCTGCCTCCTGAGTGCTAGGATTAAAAGCAGGTGTGCCCAGTGGTTATTGATCTCTTACTTTCCCTAATTTATAAATTAAACTATCATATGTATGTACAGTATAAGAAAACAACTATCACTGGTTTCAGTTCTGCTGGAAAACGTGGAGTGTACTCCCTGTAGATACAGGGAGAATCTGGATTGGACCCTAGACAAACACAGAGTACCTAAATTTATTTATAATTTGTTGTTCTATGTTGTCAACTATATCATCGACCTGGAGCCCTTTCTCTGGTATTACTTCCTGGCTTTGTGTGTTTAGGGCGTGAATATTAACACAAATTGGGACTTCACACCTGTGCACACATATTGACTGATTTAAGAATTTAATAATGTGTCCAGTACGTTCCAGGATAGGAAGTTTTTTAAAAATATGACATGGTTTTAATTTCTCTTTGGAAATGCACTTCATGTTTATAGCAGAAACTTGGTTAATATAGCAATATCAAAAGGAAAAGGAGTTGCCATTGATCAGGAAGTATTTTACTTTTTTAGCTTTAAGATTTTTGTTTGTTTTTTTCCTGTCCTGTGTTAAAAAGTTCGTCCTTTGTATTTTAGAAAACCAAATTATAAATGCCTGAGAATAGGATACTCAAAAGGCCTGCTTTAGCCTTTCTTAAAATGTCATCTTTTGCCAGGCAGCAGTGGCACACGCCTTTAACCCCAGTGCATGGGAGGCAAAGGCAGATGGATCTCTGAGTTCGAGGCCAGCCTGTTCTACACAGTAAGTTTCAGGACAGCCAGGGCTACACCGAGAAACCCTGTCTTGAGTACCTTGTATGTAGTAAAGATTTTCAATAACTGAACCTACAAGGGTAGAAGTGAATTCTGTGCTTAGTAAATTATTCTAATTGCTTTTTACCACAGAGCATTATCTAGTATTGCCCTGTTTTTCTGCTCTGCTATCCAAGAGTGTGGAGAATTGATGAGGATCTGTGCATTGTGTTAGGTCTGATCATAGTTTGACTAGCACAGTCTGGAAGTGGGCTGTACAGGATGAAAGAAGCAGCCTAATTGCTCTTCCTGCATCAGCAGCATCTATAAAGCATCCTGGGAATTGCTCGCCCAGTGCTTGGAGCAGCTGGTCACATGAGCCTGAATTTTCAGTTCAGTTCATTAGTCAGCCATTTTGGTCAACACCCTGCTTACTGCGCACAGCCAATCCTGTTAGAACTCAGCATCCCGGCTCGGCTGAGCAGGTCCTGTAGTGATTTCTGCTGGTCAAAATTTTTTAAGATAAATTGAAAATATAGATTGATGATTTTTTTGTTTTTTTTTTTTTTTGTATTTTTTTTTCTGCACCAAGAAGAAGGATTTTTTTTTTCACTTATTCATGCTCAGACCAATTTTTGAAAGACAGCATTGGGTGTGTAGGATTTAAGCCTATAGCTAGCCCAGCTGGAATAAAGGGAAGGGAGGAAAAAAGGAGAGGCCGCTGAGGGAAGACAGACGCCGTCTCATTTTGCTGTTAGGAATTGCCAGTAAGGAAAGACAGTGTAGAATTGATTGTTTATTTTGAGGGTACAGGGTATTTTTCTTCTCTCGATCTTTTTTCTTTTTCTTCTTTTTAACCTCTCCTATCCCATTTTCTAAAAGCTTTGTTTAAGAGCTTGGGATTTGGGATTTTTGGGGGGTACAGAGGTCTTCTTTATTTGTGTGTGTGTGTGTGTGTGTGTGTGTGTGTGTGTGTGTGTGTGTTGTCCCAGCTGAGTCATCATGTCTGCCCTGACGCCTCCGACCGATATGCCAACCCCCACCACTGACAAGATCACACAGGCTGCCATGGAGACCATCTACCTTTGCAAATTCCGAGTGTCTATGGATGGAGAATGGCTTTGCCTGCGCGAGCTGGATGACATCTCCCTTACACCCGACCCAGAGCCTACCCATGAAGGTATGGTCACATCCCAGCTGCTAGCACCTGGTCTCGGCAGCGTCCTCGCTGTCACAGGGGTTGGGGGGGGTCGGAGGGGATGAGAAGCCCCTCTTGGCTTTATTATTGTCTAGGGCTCAGCTTCCCTGCACCCCCGCCCCTTGTTTCTGCCTACTGGCGAAAGGATTTTTTCCCTACCCCCTGAGGTCTCCTTTCTCTACACGCTTGTGTTCTGTTACAGTTCTTTGTCTGAAAGCCCTTCACAGGGAACAGTTGAGGGCATTGAAACATCAGTTGCTAACAGAAAGGGAAAGAACTATCAATTGTGTTCCTGCTTTAAAATATTATCGAAATTAGTGATTCCTAACAGTAAATTAAGAAAACACAATAGTAGTTACAGGATATAATGAATCTGGTGGAAAAGCCAGTGTTGTGTCAACTGGATGTTGTTAAACAGGCAAGATACCCAGAAAACATTGGAAAAAGTTTCTCTCTTTAAATAGTGTTCAGTGGTGAAACAGCTTTAAATTCAGTGCTTAAGGAGGACGGACTGTTAACAAAAGCGTATCTTGAAGAGGCTCAGCATTGTTAGTATGGTCATTCCTGTGTGTGGAATCTGTGAGCCATTATTTTGTACATGTATAATACATAGAAGTATGTATACTTACATTCTTGGGTTTACAGTTGCAGCTAATCTTTGTGGGTTCTTGACTTTTTCTAAAAACAAGCTGTAAGGTGTTTTTAGCTTATACTCTTTAATTTCCCTGATGCTGAGCTGCAAATATAATGGCTTCTCATCTATGTTTATTCTCCTTCAAAAAGCAAAAGTTAAAAATGTTAGCATGCACCAAGAAATCCTTTATGAATGTCTGCCTGGTACATAGGCATATCTGCAGGGCAAGTGAACTGTTCATGACAGTTGGAGTTAGGCAAAGTGATTCCATGCCCTTGACCTTGTGTTGGAATCACATCATGACTCAGATCTACTCAACTGTGTGTGATAAGGGATTTCTTCTTTCCAGTCAGAGTTAGTCTTGAGGAAGTTTCAGAGTTAAGATCACGAAACAAAAGCAGTCATTTGGCGTGTTTCTTCCTAACAGTGTGTTAGTAGTTTTAAAGATGTTTAGCATCTGTCAAGTTGATTCTGTCTGCTGAACAGCTTCCTTTAGCTATGGTTCAGAATGTGCACCAGGGTTAGGGGCCATCAGCTGAAACGCTGTGCAATGCCAGTACTGTCTACACAACCTCCAAAGCCTTAGCAGTCTTTAGGGAAGAACATTACAGTTTGGAAAAGCTACCAAGAAGTCCTGCAGCTAGCGCTCTTGCCATATTTTGTTGGAAAGAGAATCCCCATTCATTTTGAAAGTCATGCTGTGAAGTATTACCTTAGTTATAAAATCTAGTTTCTGTTTCCTAAAGCTACTTTTGAGTATGTGTCTGTAAGAGTTCTGTGGTGAGCATGAGCTTGCTGTTTGGTTCGTTTAAACGTTTGTAATAGTACTTACTGTTCCAATTCTTCATTGAGAAATGTGTTGGAGCTGACATTGGTAGGAAGGGGGAAGAGTGTGAGAAGTATCGACCATCAGTGGCACACCCTTTGTTCTAGGAAGTCAGACCCTTAGTCAGTTATAAAGGATGTGGAACTCAATAAGACCCTCACAGTATATTTGAGCATTTTGCCTTAAATGAGGTGAAAGGAACGATTATTTCACATGAAATTTTTTAAAAGTCTAAGGCCAAGGAAACATATGAGTTATAATGTTCTAGAGAACCAGGAGGTACTCCAGAGGAGGTTGATTCTTTGCTGTACAGACTATGTCTAAACAGCCATTTGGATCCAAGAAATGTCTGCTTTATTTCTAAACCCTTGACAACTATATTGGATTTAACTGTGTGGTCAGTGATTATGTGAGTAACTGACAGATGGAACGCCTAGACTGTCTCCAGGTTGATTTGTACAGAAAAGGTCCGGCCCATTTAAACCCTAGAGATCCCTTGATTTCACAAAAGAAAATGGGCAAAATTGTTCTCTCTTAAGATAATGTAGTCTCCAAGTCTTGTATTTCTGTAACAGTTCCTAGACTTCACCGTGAGGCCCCTGGTTAGAAAGGCCTTTCTGCCCACTGCAGTGCTTAGGAAAGAAACACGTGGTTTCCTTATCTCTGTGCTTGTTGGTATTCAGGACGATCCCTGCTCTTCTGTGTCCTCTCCTAAGAATTAAAAGCTGATCGATCTCCTGGTCAGAGTGAAGGATTGAGTCTACTGGAAAGGAGGGAAGGGCCGGGGAAGCTTCATGGCATGAGGCTTGAGCTAGACCTTGAGACATAGTGGCGGTGGGGCAGGGCTTCTGAGTACATACCGAGCTGTCCTTGCCAAGGAAGAGCAGGTGGTCAGGAGCCTGCAGTGCTGTGTGTGGCACCGCAGGGGGTGAGGTTGGAAAGATAACACTCTGCCATGGGCCACCTGGGCCTGACTCTAAGCTGCTGGGCCTTTATACCTAGGGATAACATGAACTGAGGTTCTTAATACAGAGTGAGCACTGTTGCAGCAACATTGTGGGTGGATCAGGAAGATAACAGCTCTCGAGGGACCCTAGCCATGACTATTAAAATGGCCCAGGTGAGAGAGAACAATTCCAGCTGAAAGTAGTGAAGAGTGAACACAGAGGGAAGGAAGAGCCACCTGAGAAGTGGAGGCTGCTTGAGGACTAAGAGGCCCGTGAGGCTGGAGATAAAAGACACAATGCCCAGGCGGCTGCCAAGCCCTTATCTTCAGGTCCTGAGTCCCTTTCACCGGTAAGGAATCAAAAGTAAGACAAGGCTTGCTCTTTGTGCTACTACACCTGGCTAACCAAGGAAGCATTATCATGTCATCAGTTTAACCTTCCAGCCGACCCCACAGAAACGTGGCTCACGGAACTCTTTGCTGGCTGTTATCCTATCATAGAAACAGTACACAGCTCCCGTGAAGAGCTGAATTCAGTGATTTAGGCTGTGACTTGGTTTTCTTTGTCTTGTCAATGCTAAAGGAGCAATGTCATTTGTGTAAAATTAAGTTTCTTTTGCAGTTACGTTGTTTCGTTTTTGAGACAGGGTCTCCTATATCCCAGGCTGCTCTTGAACCTGCTATTCAGTCGTTGGCTGGCCTTGAACCCTTCATCCTCCTGCCTCCACTTCTCAAGTGCTTTTGTGTGCTGATTTAGAGACACACAACTGCCAGGGAACTCAACTATCAGAAATACTCTTTTTTTTTTTTTTTTTTTTTTAAGTTTCTGGAAGCATAGTGTTCCCAGTAAAGGACTTGTAAAACTATCATGCCATCCATGGTATGGGTCTGGAACCTGACTGAGGCGGTGAGGGAATGAAAGAAGGACAGACACAGACACGTGGACAGAAAGCTGGGTCTGGGCGGAGTGGCAGCAGTCTGGAACCTCGGGGTGTTTCCTGTACAGCCCTGAGGTGTCTGCAGAGGAGCGGTCTCAGGCAGTAACACCCAGGAGGAGGCGGCTGAACTTGCCAGTTTTTGCACACGCTGGTCAATAAACTTGCACCAGACAAAGGCCTCCCCAGTCCCGAGCTGTGTGCGAGTCAGACAGCATGCATGGGCTCGGCTTCCTCAGCAATGGAAGCACAACACTTTACACATGTTTATAGGAATTTAGAAATTGTGCCGTTTCTGAGATGAAGTGATGTGCTTTGTAATTATTTGTGCTCCTTTGCATCTGGACTTCTTAGAGCAGCATTCTTGAAACAAGAATTTTGTGCACTTCCTCCAGAATCAGGGAAACATGAAACAAGACTGCAGAAACTCTAGTAAATGGCAGGCATGGTGGACAGGGTAGGCCCCTCGTATTTCCGAGTGTTAACACGGCAGGCATGGTGGACAGGCATGGTAGACAGGCATGGTGGACAGGCATGGTGGACAGGGTAGGCCCTGGATCCGAGTGTTACAGGCATGGTGGACAGGCATGGTGGACAGGCATGGTGGACAGGCATGGTAGACAGGGTAGGCCCCTCGTATTTGCGAGTGTTAACAGCAACTTGGCTATGGTTCTGACCCCATTTATAATCAGGTTTCCTCATTGGTTACCTAGCTGACAATGTATGTTCACAAATCT